>NC_089816.1:31472906-31772906 GCF_029633855.1 Hoplias malabaricus
CATGTGTGCACATCATGGCCTCTGTGAGCCTCTGCTGCCTGCTCTTACCCAACAACCACTTCTCCATTCAACACAGATCTGATGCAACCAAACATACACAACACTCCCTATGTCTTGTAGATCTAGTTACCTGTTCAGCTTCAGCAGATGTAACCAAACTTCTGGCTGATGTACAGGAGGATGGTTGGTGAACATTGCTGTTACAGTTAAAAAGCCAAGCTGAAGACTCAAACTCACCCAGGACCATGGTCATGTACTTCTCCTCCACACCAGCCTCCAGCAGCAGCGGAGGCACGTAGGTGATGCCGGCCGCCACGCAGATCTCCAGGCCACAGGTAAGCAGGTTGAGTAGCACCAGATGCCAGTGGGACCTCCATCCAGGCATACTTCCACAGGGAGGAGTTGCCTTTTGCCGGCTCTAGTCTATCTGCCAGGAGCCTGACGCTGTGAAGCCAGAGCCCCAGGAATGAGGGCGTGGAGGGTGAAAGAGAGCTGGAGGAGCACAGGCTCGCAGCAACGTCAGATAACTCAGAGCATCCATCCTGTCCTCAGCATTCTGGAGCTGGAAGAAAGCAAAACACAGGGGGTGGGGTTTAAACAGGAACAGGGCAATGTGCACATGAAGAAGACCATTTAAAGCAATCAATGCAGATATTTTGTACTCCATAAACGCCCATAAGGACCACAATTCAGAACAAATAACTTGTGAACCACACCCTGGAGGGGGCGCCAGTCCTTCACAGAGCAACACACACACACATTCACGGACACTTTAGAATCGCCAATCCACCTACCAACGTGTTTTTGGACTGTGGGAGGAAACCGGAGCACCTGGAGGAAACCCACACAGACACAGGGAGAACACACCACACTCCTCACAGACAGTCACCCGGAGGAAACCCACGCAGACACAGGGAAAACACACCACACTCCTCACAGACAGTCACCCGGAGGAAACCCACACAGACACAGGGAGAACACACCACACTCCTCACAGACAGTCACCCGGAGCGGGAATCGAACCCACAACCTCCAGGTCCCTGGAGCTGTGTGACTACGACACCTACCTGCTGCGCCACTGTGCCGCCCTACAGAGGGATCAATTACAGAGAAGTGTGCTTGCGCAAAGGCATCTGATCATGCATCAGGCAAAGTTTCCTACTTACAATATAAGTTCAGATGTACCACTAATAAACATAGTGTGACTGGATGTTTCCATGCACCATTTTATATCAAACAAGTCAAATAAGAAGAGATTCTGAAAAATCTGTTCCCCAGCCAACGTGAAACTAAACCTAGCACTGTGAGACAGCCTCAGGCCTCAGTCATTCAGAATTCAAAATCTACATTTAAAACACCTGCTAAAGAAAGCCCACGTCAAACATTCCGCCTCACAGTCGCCGGCTTACAGACTTACAGACAGACTGAAAGCGAGATGGTGATTCATTTGTGCTCTGGGGTCCGTTTGGTCTCTGCTGGCTGCTTTGCGGGAGTTCTGAGTGTTTGTGACTCGCGAGAGTGATGGACGGAGCAGGGTACATTCCTCAGGGGCTTTGAGCACCCCGCGCCTCACCCCAGGCTACAGCCAGGTCATCCTCTTTCTCCCACTCCCTCTGTCACAAGCTTATTCCCTCAGGGCTGATTAGAGCCTGCCATGTCGAGAGCCTCCTCACCGAGCCCTGCTGCCTCTAATTAGCAGCCATTGTTGGTGAAAAAGAACTCTTAATGAGTCAAGACTCTTAACACTTCCCGCAGTCGTGCCAAGACTTGGTTGGAAATTTTGCAAGAAGCAAAAATATCACATACACACTGCCTTCACTCCTCAACGCTGTGATTTAATGATACTGAACAATGTAGACCAATCAGCGTCAAAATTAAAACCACTGACATGTGAATTAAATAACACTGATTATCTTCTCACAATGCCACCTCTGAGTTGGTGGGATGGATTTGGAAGCAAGTCAATGGAAGCAGGAAAAATTGGGCAAGAGTAAGGATCTGAGAGAAATCGGAGAGGATCTGAGAGGCCAAACTGTGATAAAATTTTCATGAGTGTTTGATCAAAGCACCTCCAAAATACAACCACATCAGGGGAGTTCTCCAACAGGCAGGGTCTAAGTTCCTACCAACAGTGTTCTAAGGAAGGACTACCGCCATCCAAGCATCATTCATGTGTGAGGGAGCGAAGGGTTCCTCATGGACCATGGACATCTTTCCCTCACAACCAGCAGTGTGCACTATAGTAGTTCTTTGGTCTAGCCTTCACTTCCTCTGTTAATTACTGAGTCTCAACCAACAAGACCTGCCCTAGTTGGATATGCTCTGGCCCAAAAATTAAGGCTGTCACAATTTGAGCCTTGCCAAAAATCACTCCAATATTTACACTTGAGAATTTTTCTTGCTTTCAAAATCAATTTCAAGAAGTGGCAATAAGAGTCTAAAGCACTTGGCATCAGCGACACTTTGTGTCCTTCTTTAATTGTGGCACTGTTTGTTCCTTTGTGTCGGCTCCAAATAGGTAGTGTCGCAGTCACACAGCTCCCGGTCTGGGTGACTGTCTGTGAGGAGTGTGGTGTGTTCTCCCTGTGTCTGCGTGGGTTTCCTCCGGGTAACTGTCTGTGAGGAGTGTGGTGTGTTCTCCCTGTGTCTGCGTGGGTTTCCTCCGGGTGACTGTCTGTGAGGAGTGTGGTGTGTTCTCCCTGTGTCTGCGTGGGTTTCCTCAGTGTGACTGTCTGTGAGGAGTGTGGTGTGTTCTCCCTGTGTCTGCCTGGGTTTCCTCCGGTAACTGTCTGTGAGGAGTGTGGTGTGTTCTCCCTGTGTCTGCCTGGGTTTCCTCCGGGTAACTGTCTGTGAGGAGTGTGGTGTGTTCTCCCTGTGTCTGCATGGGTTTCCTCCAGGTGATTGTCTGTGAGGAGTGTGGTGTGTTCTCCCTGTGTCTGCGTAGGTTTCCTCCGGGTGCTCTGGGTTTCCTCACCATGGTCCAAAAACACTCATTGGTAGGCAGATTGGCGACTCAAAAGTGTCCGTAGGTGTGAGTGTGTGTGTTGCCCTGTGAAGGACTGGCACCCCCTCCAGGGTGTATTCCCACCTCTCGCCCAATGATTCCAGGTAGGTTCCGGACCCACCGCGACCTTGAGCTGGATAAGCTCTTATAGATAACGAATGAATGAATAATTAAACATAAAAAATATATATAATTACAATATCATGTGGGTGTTTCCTGGGGTTGTATGTCTAAACCCAACTTCAGGTCAGTGTCTGTGACGAGTTTGCTGTGTTCTCCCTGTGACTTTACGGGTTTCTTTCAGTCCAAAAACAAATGCTGGTGCATGGAAAGGCTACATGTGTGTATGTAATGCCCTGTGATGGACTGGCGCTTGGTGTCTTCCAGCTTTTGCCCAGTGATTTCCAGGTAGGCTCAAAAACACCTTGTACGGAAATGAATAAGTTAATTACTTAATTATAAAACTTTTGTTGAGAAGTTTGGTGTTTTCCACCCACAATCCATAAACCACATGGTACGACCATTAGTTACTGTCCATGACTGACATATGAGTGTAAACTATGCTAGTATGTCGTTACACCATCATCAGAACCACATCTTTTGCCTATTGTAATCTACACCTGACCCATATTTACCTACACACCCTCTCCTCCAGCCACAGCCTGGTGTCCTCATCCACACGTCCACAAATGCTGTCTTTAATTCGCTGCTCACTGAAACACAGCACCAAACAAAACCCCCACTTCAAAGAGCACTTCCTCCCACAAGCCTCCTGGGCATAACAAATCAATCAAGAAAAAGGCAACCTCTCGATGTCAAGAAGCGCAATCAGCTGAATTCTGAACGGTTTCTCCCTCGTCTATATTCTGACCACTTATAGAGGGGCAAAAGGCTTGCTATTGTTCTAACCACAACATCAAAAAAAACATCAAGACCTTCTGTGACTCCAATAGTCTGCATTACATCAGCATGAATATAAACCAGATTCTCCACTGCCTCAGATCTGCTTCATATGGTCTCTCCAATCAGCTCGAGCTCAGCAATTGTGGCCAGGTTCAGAAGGGGCATCCTGCGAACCGGCACTGTGTTCTGGCCTCTATCTGCATCTCTAGATCTCTTTGGCTCCTAAGCCTCAAGCCTGCTGCCACTTCACCATCTGAGCCTGAGGAACACGAGAGAACACTCTGAGCAGCCGCCTTCCAGGAGGAAAGAAAAACAACCAGGTGCTAAATTCATATTTGGTGTGAAATTCATCTACCAATGTGTCCCATCTGGTCTCGTAGGGAGAGAGAACGTTTGTGTGATCTTCGTTAAGAAGTCTGAGAGGTTTTGCCCAATTGCAAGCCTGAAGAAGAATCATGTCAGTGAACTGGAACACGTTTCTACTAGTTTTGATGGGAACTCACTGTTTACAGCAGGGTCAGAATAGAGTGAGATATGATACACCTGTGAGTAAATGTTGCCAAGTGTCCAACTGAGCTTGTGAACAGCTGAGAAATGTAGCTAATCTGCCTCGTGCTGTAACCGACCGATACAAATACACTGAACAATAAAGCTTTGTTTGAGGCTCTGTGCTCTTTCTGGAGCTTCTTTATCTTGACATTCCCATGGACAAGCTGTTGGTGAAAAGTTTCAAATTACGTTTGTGAACGGAAACTGAACTGGATCCATGTGCTTTGGCATTTACGACATCTGGCACATGCTCTTGTCCATTGTGACTTACAATTTTAATCATGTTAGCCACTGTCGAATGTAGTAAATGTAAATGAGTTTTGTGAATAATGACACCCCAGACTACAATGGATTATTGTCTGAAGTTAATGAGGAATCTACTCTGACTGTCAGTACATTCTTACCTCCAGAAATCCATGGGTTTCCCTCGAAGCGAGATGAAAACGCCTGGTAACTGAAATAATGAATGCCATGCAAGTGTGCAATGTTAAATTATCTCATCTACTGAGGCACTACTAATACACAATACACACCGCACAAAGTAGATGCCCCCTTATAGAGCTCCTCAGTCAAGAACCGGCGGGGAGCTCACCACAGCCGTTTCACACCCCAAACCCACCGCTCCATCCCTGAAAAGACCTCATCAGGGGATCCAGCCAAGTCCCACACTGCTTGGTGACCACACTGCTGCCATCACCCCACTCACAACATACTCTGTTCCAAGGTTGGCCCCAATGATCTGTTGTTTTTCTTTTTTATTTGAGAGAACCTTGAAAATGACCAGCCTCCAACTGCTTATTTCCCTGGAATTCATCTGCTTTTGAATGTTCATGATTTAACAAAAGAGCTGGATCTGAGACCATCTTCCTCTCTCCAGTCTTTATGGCATCTATAATGAATGACTACACTCCAACAAACATTAGTCTGGAGCAGGAAGTGTGTCCAGCGCTTTGGATTCTGTGTGGTTTAGCGTTGTTCTCAGTTTAAACTCTGTAAACTCTAAGGGCGTGTATACGGGCCTCCCTCTCAAAGCTTTCACTGGCAATGTAACTCAAACAACAATCGGTCAAAGACAGTCATAAATATATTTAAAAAGAACAGAACTAAAGTCTCTGTGCGGTGAAAATGTGACACATGGACCAATCACAGTGATGGGAATGTCTCAAAACAAGATGGTGATTAGAAGCTCAATTAAGCAGGTTAAACCCCCGCTAAATTAATGCTAAAATACCAGTGAGAATGGTATTTTAAGAGAATACCACCTCTGTTGATTCTACTCCAGGCATGTCATTTATAGAGTAAGGGTGGAAACCACCCCTCCGTTCCCCTCTCCCTTTGATTTCTGGACAGTGCTGCAGACGTGAATTACATTCTGCAACTCTAGGGGGAGCATAGGAGCAAATCTTGCCTAGTGTTCCTTTAAGAACAATATATATGTGCTATGAAACATATCTGACAATGAGGACTGTAACACATCCACACATCCAGTGACTAAAAAATATCAGAATAAATGTAAACATGAAAACCTGAGTAGAAAGCATACATTATAAGCACTAAAGACACCTCATTCAACTAATTTCCAAATCCTTTGTGAGTTCAGTTAGTCACAAGAGCAAGACCTACACACAATTTTGAAATGCCAAGGGGCCCAAGCAGTTACCCCACCTAGTCCACGATATTTTCCATCCATAAGCTCTACACTGTTGAATCACAGTTGGGGTGAAGAGACAGGTGTGGTATGATGGAGGCATGTTTGACTAACCCATGTAAAACCCATGCCTGGTGCATGGTGGAATAAATCCTAGAGACCAAAGCATTGAATGCAAGTGCTAGGGAAACCCACATACCTCCACTTCAGGTCTTTTTCCATCCACTGCTGCAGGACCTAGAGTGTACTGTAGACAGGTCTACTGATCACTGCTGAATATCCTCTGCACGTTTAGAGAGTTCTTGCACAAGTGTGGCTGATGTGGTCTGAGCAGGGGGGGAAGGAGGGGGTGGACAGGGTTCTTTTGACAATATTGCTCTACCCCCTCCTCAATGCCATATATCCAGACCTATTCAACACCCAGCACCATCACCCCAGATAAGCTAAAATGGCTCTGAAGGGCATTATCACCATACAAAAAAGGCTTTGTGTATATCGAGTCTGTGTTAGTAATCTGATATACTTAGGAATCAAGCCCTTTCAATTAAGGTATTATTAACATTGGGGGCATGTAGAAACAACGTTCAAGCCTCTGGAAAGTCTCCTGCAGAAGCAAGGGACTGAAGAGTTCTGCCATTACATCAGAACCACAAAAAACGTAAGTACCTTTAAAGTGGCTCCAATGATGATGGTGGCTTAATGGAAATTCGTAAGACAAGCAAATTCCTCCTTCTGCAGGGAGTTGGCCACTCCTACACTTGGTTTCAGCTGTCTTATATGCCACAAGAATGTCTGACTCTGTTCATTTTTTAGCAAAGAAGACTTGACCACAACATTAAATACCACTTCTTAAAGCCAGAACAGATTCTTTCAAACCATCCTACCAAAGGTGGACCCATTTTAGTTTCCTAGGATTGCTCTTTAAAGAACCACTTTTAAAATGAAAAATCAAGGCTCCAAACACACTGAGATGTCCTATGTCTACAGGGACAACACTAAAGCCAGATCTCTGTTGCACATCTCCTCAGCAAGGTCACGCGACTACAGCCTGACAACATCACCTCACACTCTCAGACAGCGCTGTGACAGCTAGATCTACCGTAATGCAACTTATGTGAAGACTCTCGTACAGGTGCATCTCAGTAGATTAGAATAACAGTTCATTTATTTCAGTAATTCAATTCAAAATGTGAAACTCATGTTATATAGATTCATTACAGTGTGATGTATCGCCATACTTGTGGGTTTCCATTGGCTGTAAGCCATAATCACCAACATTAAAAGAAATAAACACTTGAAATAGATCACTCTGTTTGTATTGAATCTATAATTTATTGAGATGCACCTGTATACTGGCACTTATAATAAATATATATTTTAAAATATAATATAAACAGGGCGGCACGGTGGCGCAGCAGGTAGGTGTCACAGTCACACAGCTCCAGGGGCCTGGAGGTTGTGGGTTCGATTCCCGCTCCGGGTGACTGTCTGTGAGGAGTGTGGTGTGTTCTCCCTGTGTCTGCGTGGGTTTCCTCCGGGTGACTGTCTGTGAGGAGTGTGGTGTGTTCTCCCTGTGTCTGCGTGGGTTTCCTCCAGGTGACTGTCTGTGAGGAGTGTGGTGTGTTCTCCCTGTGTCTGCGTGGGTTTCCTCCGGGTGACTGTCTGTGAGGAGTGTGGTGTGTTCTCCCTGTGTCTGCGTGGGTTTCCTCCGGGTGCTCCGGTTTCCTCCCACAGTCCAAAAACACACGTTGCAGGTGGATTGGTGACTCAAAAGTGTCCGTAGGTGTGAGTGTGTGAGTGAATGTGTGACTGTGTGTGTTGCCATGTGAAGAACTGGCGCCCCCTCCAGGGTGTATTCCCACCTTGCGCCCAATGATTCCAGGTAGGCTCTGGACCCACCGCGACCCTGAACTGGATAAGCGCTTACAGATAATGAATGAATGAATGATATAAACATAATATAAAATAAATTGAGGGCTGGTTATTGGTCAAAAGAGTTTTGCATTTCCTAGCAACTAGATTGTTGGCTTCACAAACAGGAAACAAATACATTCAGACCACATTGTACACTGAGCATCGCTGTATCCATGTGGGGAATGCTGGACAACTTGTGGTTAAGTCCTGTTTAATAGATATTCTTAGGTAGATAAACATTTATAACATACATATTATTTGACAGACACTCCTCCAGAGTAAACAATCCAGTCACATGACGTGGCTGTAGCATTAGGAGTCTTGCCCAAGGACTTCAATTGTTTAACAATGTGTATTTGAAAAAAAAACATTTTTTTCATTATTTGTTTTTTTTTTTAATTATTTACAATTATTTTACAAAATCGTTTTCCTTGCTCTTCTTTGGCACGGGAATAAATAAACGAATTCTCTTTGACGGAAGACACCAGAAGAATACATTTTCTAAATCTAAAACATAAAAAGCAATTAAAATAAGATAAGGCAACCCTATATGTGATTTAATCAACATTTTACAACAATGCAAAAAATATGCAAATATCCTTCCTTAGATACTTCCCGCTCTGGCTAAAAAGACCTCCCCATCCCTCTGCTATCAGATTCAGGTGCAGCAACTCGATCCTTCAGGACCGTTTGGCCTGAGGCTTCGCAGACATCCCAGGAGACGAGCCCTCGGTTCTACTACAGACATGCGATACCAAAAGACACTTATCAGGTCAAAAAGGAGAGAAAGCCAGATTGCTGCTGGTCACAGGGGGGAGGAACCTGCCTCTCAGAGTTTAACAGACTAGAAGACAACTGTACTGAGTTGATTTTCAATTCTTTTAAATGTTGGTCAGGGACATTTTTAACGCCTTTGATATTAATAAAAACGACACTTTCCTGAGCCAAATCAAACCGTATCTAAAGTAAACTGACCATTGCTGATCTGTTTATAAAACCAGGGTCTAGTAGAACAGCTCAGTGGACCCCTAGGTCCAAGTGGCCCTGCCCTGAAGCTAATCTTTAACTCGACAATTTCATGAGACACAAAAACCTATCAAGGCTAACTGCCACTGGACGCTATCATTCCTGAGACACTAGAGTCCTGTTCAAAGCAGTCAGATTAAAACTTTATCACTGCTTCATATTCAAAACACAGCTTCACAGCACTGGACAGTGTGTGACGGAACGCAGCACAGCGGTGGAAACGTGAGTGAGTAAATGGACACAGCGAAGAGAGACAAATCTTACCAGTTTAGCTTCAAAAGCCGTTTTTATCCCTCGCAGTGACTGAGTCTTCTGAACCACACTCACCCCCCAACCACGTCCTCTGAATGTGACAATCTGCTCTTAAGCACAGTCCATCCCCTCCTCCCCAACTCTCTGTCTTTTCCTGTCCTCTTGCTCTCCCTGATGTCTCTTTCCTCCTTCTGTTTCCCTATACGTCTTCCCTGATTTCTCTCTCTCTCTCTGAACTTACTTTCTTCTCTCCATCCAGGATACCTCTTGCTCTTATTCCTGATTACTCCTGCTCTCCTTTCTTTGACCCCCACCTCTCCCCTCCCCCGATTCTCCTTCTTGTTCCAGAGAATAGAGTCTCCCTCATTAAGACAGACTTTTTCTTATTTTTTATCCCAACACACATCAGTCCATCCAAAACCAATTTAAAATTCCTACCCCTTTTTCACTTGAGGTCTGCACTTTTCCCCCCTTCGCACTCAGCCCAGTGCAAACCAACGCAGACGTCTCTGTGCTTGGACAGTTAGTGCTCTGATCTGAGCATGCGGAGATGTATTATGACATCAAAGGATGTGATGTTGCGTAATGTGATGGCGGACATGAGGCTAATGGGTGGAACTGGCCACAACTAAAACCCAAAACAAACAAAAACCATAATTCTTTGTGTGAAACAACTTGTGAGCTTTGGCTCCAAATACAGTAGTTTCACACACAATGAAACACACACAGTCCACAACCGCCCCCCCTCACCCTCCACTCCCGCTTCTAATCTGATAAGTGAACAGGGATGTGGCCGGAGTGACCTGGAGAACACAGAGGCCTCACTTTTAAACAGTCTCATATTTCTGCAGCCCAAGGCCAGGTCAATGTGGACACGGACCTTTCCCACCACGCTCTGCTCAGGTGAACAGCCAAGACCACCTGCTTTTAGAGCAGGCTCGCTCAGTTATTTCTCAGCATTTTCTAAAAGAAAACGTAAACAACTGTTTGTGTTGTTTGTTATGGATTCCCTGATTTTAAAAACTCTGCTGTGTTGATGAACCAAATGATTATGGAATAAATAATTAATCATTTCATCAAAACAATGTTATGTTGCGATAATGAAACGCATGCTTTGAACCCAACAGAATAAACAACTGGGTTGAAAAAGTATATGTTTACAACACCATTCCCCATTCACCGTGACCCTGAACTGAATACACACTTACAGACAATGAATGAATGAATGAAGGTGAGAAACTTCCACTGATCCAAGCCTTCTAATGAGTTAAGTGTAGTATGTTTACAGTTCAGCCCTTGGGAGTGTTTATTAATTTATTATTTTTAAAATCTTCTTAATCTACCTTTTTACTCTTTCATGACACAGTTCTCTCTGTGTCTGTGTGTGTTTCCTCCTGGTGACTGTCTGTGAGGAGTGTGGTGTGTTCTCCCTGTGTCTGTGTGTGTTTCCTCCTGGTGACTGTCTGTGAGGAGTTGGTGTGTTCTCTCTGTGTCTGCGTGGGTTTCCTCCGGGTGACTGTCTGTGAGGAGTTGGTGTGTTCTCCCTGTGTCTGTGTGGGTTTCCTCCGGGTGACTGTCTGTGAGGAGTTGGTGTGTTCTCCCTGTGTCTGTGTGGGTTTCCTCCGGGTGCTCCGGTTTACTCCCACGATCCAAAAACACACGTTGGTAGGTGGATTGGCGATTCTAAAGTGTCCGTAGGTGTGAGTGTGTGAGTGAATGTGTGTGTGTGTTGCCCTGTGAAGGATTGGCGCCCCCTCCAGGGTGTATTCCCGCCTTGCGCCCAATGATTCCAGGTAGGCTCTGGACCCACTGTGACCCTGAATTGGATAAGGGTTACAGATAATGAATGAATCAAGACTGATCAACATTTTGGGTCATATCGCCCAGCTCTATACATGACCGCATTCTAAAGACCCTATGGTGTCCATTTAAGGAGATGTTCTCCAATTCCTTATTTCGGCTTCATCAAGGGGCAAATTAAACATGCATTTATTCCAGCAATAATTTAGTTGATTATCTGCAAGTCTGGACCAGAGTAAATGAGAAAGATAATGATGAAATTTTTAGCAACACAGACGGCACTAACCATATAATGTCTGGGACAGAGAGGTCCACCCAGCCCAAGCAGCTAGAAACATAATGACAGTGCCTCTGCTTTTAACTGCAGGGTCAATTTAGACGCTTACTATAATTAACATTAACATCAGAGCTTCACCGCTTCACCGCCTGTTATAGGAATACAGGGGAATGTGTAGTGCCCAGCTGTGAGTGTAAGGTGAGACCAGAACATCAGGTATCATGGGCCACACATCAGTCTGGAGACAGAGGCTAGGGTCTGGTCAGAACAGCTGCCTCTACTGCCTCGGGTCGGGGTGATTAACACCTCGCTCACAGCTGGTGGGAAACTAAATAGGCCACTGTTCTAACATTACGTACAACACTAGTAACACAAAATAACACAAAACACATGGCTGTATTCCAAGAATATGGAGCCAACATCCTGGCAACTGGATCAGCCAACAGGAACAACCATCTTTTTGGGTTCAGATTCATAAAACATTTATAAATAATGACAGCTGAGAAAAGTAAAGTAGTATTACTTAAATGTTTACGTGAGGGCACAAGCACTAGGCTCAATGGAGCTAAACATACACAAGTGCAGGGAAATAAATGTAAAGTACAAGTATAAACAAAGAAAATGCTAACGGAGAAGAAAGAGAACTGAGCGAAAATGGCTGGAAACCAGAGCTCCTGCTCCTCGCTCCTCACTGCTGTGCGCTCGGGGTCGGGGTGAACAGCGAGCGGCTCATTATCATTTAAAGGAACAGGCGCTGAAACCGGCCTTTCTATACAGGGATGCTCAGACAGGGGGAGAACAATGCTGTGGTGCTTGAACTTTGTGGTATTTTGAACAAAGCAGGTCACAGATGTTTCATTAAGACACCAGTACAATGTTCACTTGTGCAAAAGGGGTAAATGTGTCCCCTATAAATTGAGGCGGTCATCCACACTTTTTAACTGATGTGGATTTGCAAATTGCAAGCCCTCCATTTTTTTATTCCAGCCCACATCATTAACATGTCTCAGGTTTTTAGCTGGAATACCACACAGCTTGTGAAGTGCCTGTCAGACGCAACTGAGCATCCGCATGCGTGACAAAAACAACCAGGACTCTAAACGGGCCTCCTCCTCCTGTAGAAAAGCAGTCTAAAAACACATGATGTCATCTCACACACTAAAGAACAGAATTTAATCACCTGTGGGAGAATTGACTCAGCACCACTGTTCAGAGCTCAGTGGAAAACCCATTTGAACAGTGTTGGCTATGTGCGCATGTGTGTGACCTGGTAATTGGTTTATTGGGGTGCAATGAAGTATAGTGCCAGAAGAACCCAAGCCCTAAGCAGCCATCCAGCCATTTCCCGAATGGAAAAGTCCATGAAATGAGCAGAACAATTTGGAAACATGGGGCAGTAGCAATCAGTCAGGAGTTTTCACTGCCCTGTCGTTGCATTTGCATGCGAAATTGACACTACACCACCCAGACCCTGACCACCATACCACTGCGGTGTGACCACTCACAGAGTTAAACTTTCTAGAACTAGGCTCATGTAAGATATGCTGAAATAATGTATAGTATATAATATTATACAGTTAAGGGCGGCACGGTGGTGCAGCAGTTAGTGTCGCATTCACACAGCTCCAGGGGCCTGGAGGTTGTGGGTTCGATTCCCGCTCCGGGTGACTGTCTGTGAGGAGTGTTGTGTGTTCTTCCTGTGTCTGCGTGGGTTTCCTCCGGGTGACTGTCTGTGAGGAGTGTGGTGTGTTCTCCCTGTGTCCGCGTGGGTTTCCTCCGGGTGCTCCGGTTTCCTCCCACAGTCCAAAAACACACGTTGCAGGTGGATTGGCGACTCAAAAGTGTGTGTGTGTGTGTGTTGCCCTGTGAAGGACTGGCGCCCCCTCCAGGGTGTATTCCCGCCTTGCGCCCAATGATTCCAGGTAGGCTCTGGACCCACCGCGACCCTGAACTGGATAAGGGTTACAGATAATGAATGAATGAATGAATATATAGTTAATATATATATAAAAAAAAACTCTGATGTGAATTTGCAAATATTTATGTCATGAACAGAAAGTCTGTTAACTAGGGCTGTATCGTATCGTTCGTGATAACATCGTCATAGTTTTTAAAAATGGTAAGAAATGGTAAGAGTTTTGTTTATATCGCCAAGGACACTGTTATCGCCAAAACACCCCGAAACATTGTGATATTATTTAAGGGCCATATCGCCCTGGATTCTGGACGCAGTTCTGAATCAAAAAAACGTGACATTGACCTTCCGAACACAGCAGGTGTACGTGCTTGTCGTCTTCTGAGGGTTGAAGCAAACCCTTAACTTTATTCACACTCATTGAATCAACAGCATAGACTCTGCCCCATCCAGTGTGTACATGAAACAGATTTGACAGAACAATAGCAGCGCTGAAACAGCCATCACAGCTACTCATACCTCCTTAAATCACAGACTTGATCCTTTCACTGGGTTCCCCGCTTCTCAGATATCAAAGGTCCTCCATTGCCCTCAAATAATGCACTTCCATCCCTTTCAGCTCACAACATGAAAGTGAATCCCACACTCACCCTCATATTTCTCACTGCTCCGCAGACAGCACGCTGCTTAAAAGGACAGTCAATCATAAACTTTTATTTCATCCCTTGCCCTTTTTCTTCTTAAGCTCAGGCTGAGCTTCCTGGCACATACAGAAAGTGTTTATTCAGCAAAGCATCAGTGTTTACTTAGAAAGCTTTTCTCCGATCCTTTAGGCAATGTAGCTGTTCTTTGTGTGTGCTTTAAACCATCTGGCCCTGTTGCCCTGGGAAAATGACTCAAGCCTAGTCTGGTTTCTCCTTGCCTCGACCTATTCCATGTGCCACGACAGCAATGGCTCCAATTTTGATCAGACTCACTGTGTGGAAGTATCTCTTGCCAAGACACTGGCTTTGCAGCGTGGCATTTGCTGCTGCCCATAGCGGGGTGTCCTTGAAAACACACACACACACACAAAAAAAGGCGTGATTCACGTTCCTAAATTCTATTTTGTACAAGATGGGAGTGAGCTTAAAGAGCCATGAGAATAGGAATTAAGACACACAGTCCACCTACTTATGGAGCGAATGCTGGTGACTCACAAAGCTTTCATAATAACAGGTTCCTATATTCTGCTAAAGGCTGTTTATAGTTTTGGCCAAAGCATAAATGACCCACTTAACTCATCGTTATAAAGACTTCTGGGTAACAATTTACAGTAGGGCACTGTTAACTAAACTATTCACACTTACATAAGCTCAGGTTTATACAGGTTATTCCCATTGGAAGTTGTTGGTTACCAATGTGCCAAGTTGAATATACACCTATGGCAAGGGACACCGGGTTGTTGGGGGTGACATGACACAGCATCTTATAACACCTGACTCAGTAGCCGCCCCCCCCATGTCCACGTGGGTTTCCACCAGGTGCTCCGGTTCCCCCACGATCCAAAAACTCATGTTAATAGGCGATTGGCGACTCAAAAAGTGTCCCTTGGTGTGTGAGTATGTGTTGCCCTGCAAAGGACCGGCGCCCCCTCGAGGGTGTGTTCCTGCCTTGCGCCCAATGATTCCACATATAAGCACATATAAGAGCTTTCATAGCTAACACACCCACCAGGCATATCATACCACAGATCTTGGCAAGTGCTCTATATTTGGAAAAAAAAATGAGTCACATTAAATAATAATGTTTGTTAGAAATTGGCAACTTCTCCATCACTTGGATGTGTCTCAGTGGCGCCTTCACGACTTAAACTCTCTAAACACTATAAACTCAACTTGGACATTGTGTTTATGCATGGACGTGAGGGTTTTGTTCTACTGCAATGTTTCCAAATTCTTTACAAATGCTACCAAGTTCATTAATTTTGTGTTTTGCAAAGAACTGTACTCTTGCTTGTTTGTGTATGCCTCGCTGATAATTATTGGGCTGTCTTCCACTGTGTATGCTCTTACAGGGGCTGAACAGAAAGTCTAATTAATGTGGGACGTCATTATTGGATAATTACAGATATTTCCACGTACTTTCTCTGCAAACGCCATGTAAACAGCATCAGCCCTGCCAGAGTAAACAGCAACTGCACACGACTGCAGCCTGTTCTGGGAACTCATGGCGCTGAGAAAGTGCTTTAAGCACTATGTAGGTAGAGGCAGATAATAAACAGTTGGTCGAGTCACTGCTGAACAAAGTGGCTGCCAGGGTTCCCACACACACGCTTGCATTTGGCAGCTATCATTACCATTGTCATCCTGCCATGAAGCCCATCTAAGGCTGGGTGGGTGGAGACATCATTCAGAAAGTACCGCAGCGCACCCGAACGGTCCCTAAGTGTTCCAGATCTTTCAGCTTTCTCGTTTGAGGTGAGTCAGTAGAGGCTTGTCGGCTACCGGTGAATGAGAAGCAAACTGTTCTCAGTCCACTCAAGGCCTTCACCTATTCTGTGGGGTAGCTTCACGACAAGTTGTGGGCTTAGTTCGTTAATGGCTGTACTCTCCTGAAAATCCCACATAATCCATTAAGCTTAATCTGCATGAAAGAAATGTTTGGTGAACCTGGATCAGGCTTAATCCACAACTAAAACCTACTTTCAGTGAAAAAGAAAGACAATTAAATGGGTGTTCAATACATGAGTGTGGTCTAAACAGTTTAATCCACATGAGAGTTACAACATCTTCAATGACTCGTCTGCATATGAAGTGGAAACTTTTTCCAAACAGAAAAGTCAGAGACTACCCTTCATTTATTTTATTTCCAGGTAAAAAAAGCTATACATTTATTTGGGTGCAGCATCAGAGGAAATAATGAGGAAACATAGTAACCTTAGAGAATTAGATAGAAGACTTGCCAAATAAATATTTCTATTTCTTTTTTTTTTCCCTGAAACTCATCGTTTTTTCACAGAAATCGTAATATATTTGCACACCTCCAAAGATCAGTCTGCAGGTACTCTCAAGATCTGACTACTCCCAAGCATTCAGTGACGTTGAGGTCTGAGCTCAGGGGCAGCCTGTCTATTGCTCAGAGAACACAGGTGCCTTCTTTGCACATGCTTTCAGGAATACTTTGGCTCTCACAACCAGTGCATTAACCATATACTTAAAAAAAAGGATGCGAAGGTGACATTCTGAAGTCAGCTGGCTGAAGTCTCCATTTTGGAGAACCACATTCACCTGCCATTATAGAGACGCGGCATGGACTCTGACCTTGGGGCCACGGGAGAGTTACGGAATGCCTTTGTGTGTCCCAGACGCATTGAAAGTTCCAGTACAGAAGATAAAGAGAGCAGAGGGGTTCCTGTTGGGAATTCTAGTCACTCAATTAGGCAAATTCCAGAAACCGGCCATTTCTTGTGTACTGAGCAGACTAGGACTCATCTACAATAACAGACTGATGGACGGCTCAGACTGAATTATAGCTAAATGTGTTAGAGCATGCTGTTCTTGTGTTCCACAAGTGATCTTGAGATCAGGGCCTGGTGGATGTTCAATATCTAAACTGAGGAGCCCAGGAATCGTTTTGGTCCTTCACTAGGACAGACAACAGTGAAAGTGGATTAACAAGAGCTCAGCACTGGGACCAGATTAAACACTGGGAATAGTCAGATGCAAAAGTTTGGGTGCCCCGCAAAAATATCAAGTTTTGTTGTATTTTAACTGCACTTCGGCAAAGAACACACTTCAGCACATTTGAATGCATGTACAACTTACACAGTGGCCATTACAACATGCCACTGTCCAAACTCTTTTGGAACAAGATGCAGGCCTCAAATTCAAGAAACCAGAGCACCCGGAGGAAACCCACGCAGACACAGGGAACACACCACTCTCCTCACAGACAGTCACCCGGAGGAAACCCACGCAGACACAGAGAGAACACACCACACTCCTCACAGACAGTCACCCGGAGGAAACCCACGCAGACACAGGGAGAACACACCACACTCCTCACAGACAGTCACCCGGAGGAAACCCACGCAGACACAGAGAGAACACACCACACTCCTCACAGACAGTCACCCGGAGGAAACCCACGCAGACACAGGGAGAACACACCACACTCCTCACAGACAGTCACCCGGAGGAAACCCACGCAGACACAGAGAGAACACACCACACTCCTCACAGACAGTCACCCGGAGGAAACCCACGCAGACACAGGGAGAACACACCACACTCCTCACAGACAGTCACCCGGAGGAAACCCACGCAGACACAGAGAGAACACACCACACTCCTCACAGACAGTCACCCGGAGGAAACCCACGCAGACACAGGGAACACACCACACTCCTCACAGACAGTCACCCGGAGGAAACCCACGCAGACACAGGAAGAACACACCAACTCCTCACAGACAGTCACCCGGAGGAAACCCACGCAGACACAGGAAGAACACACCAACTCCTCACAGACAGTCACCCGGAGGAAACCCACGCAGACACAGGGAGAACACACCACTCTCCTCACAGACAGTCACCTGGAGGAAACCCACGCAGACACAGAGAGAACACACCACACTCCTCACAGACAGTCACCTGGAGGAAACCCACACAGACACAGGGAGAACACACCACACTCCTCACAGACAGTCACCCGGAGGAAACCCACGCAGACACAGAGAGAACACACCACACTCCTCACAGACAGTCACCCGGAGGAAACCCACGCAGACACAGAGAGAACACACCACACTCCTCACAGACAGTCACCCGGAGGAAACCCACGCAGACACAGGGAGAAAAAACCACAGCCTTCTTTTGGTAGAAATTCACGTATCATTTTCACGTATCTTCAACCAATCCTGTCATTACACCAGAGGTGTCCACATTTTTCATATATCTCTACATTTTTTTCAGCACAGAGAACCAGCCCGTTCAGAAATCACAGGTCAGGCAAACATCCTCGCCACGTTCTCCGGTCTCAGATGAAAATGATGAGTTTCTTCTCAGTTACATCATTTTAGCAGTGAATAAATGCAGTCTGGAGACTGCTGACAGAGAGAGTGACATGTGTGATTAAGACTAGAGAAAAAGCCCTTGCATAGCTCGAGTGGCCCTGTGGGCTGCGTGTCATGATCCTCCGATGTGCAGCATTAGAGGAGCTGGGTACAGCCGGTCTGCTCAGGCCAACCAGGGTGAAGAGCATTTCTCAAGGATGGAGCAGATGCGCTCTGGGGTGAAGCCCTCGTGGCCTTACACAACACTTTGGTTTCCAAGAACGGCGAGTACAGGTAGTAATCCCTCTACCAACGTAGACAGGTACATTTTGAGACATGTAAAGGACTTGTCAGGAGGTCCTAGTATCTTAAAGGGGTAATAACACTGGCGGTTTTTGTTTGAACGCATCCAACAGAACAAGCGAATTCTTCAGAACTACACGTCTCCTTATTAAGCTTCTCTAAACACAATGAAGAGAATTTTCAGAGGCTATTAATGCATACATGTCTAGACTTCCATAAACAGTGCCTAGTGACTCATAACGGCTGCCCAGGATGGAAATGTGACCAAATATAAAAGCCTGTATTCACTTCATTAGTCCAAATGAGATGACTACCTCAGAGAAGTACAGAGGGTTTTCTCCTGTAGTCATTACTCAGTGGTAGATGCTGTTACCTCAGGTTGAAATTCAGAGGAAGACAGGACTGGATACGACAACAACCCCAAAACACAGAGCAAATCTTTTTTTAAATACTAAAAAATAAATATTTGAGTCACCTCCCCCTCAGCCGTGTGTCAGCACAGTGGGGGGCTACACTACAGACAGCGGCGCCAGACCCTCGGCGAAAGACACTCAAACCTCAGCCGCTTTTCAGTAACTAGTAAAGCAACTGGTGCCAGCTAAGAGTAGAGCCCGGAAAAACGGTTAAACAGAAGTTTGTCTGAAGGCTTGAGAGTCGCAGACCCGTTAAGTTTCAGGGTCTAAACCGCTTCCAAAACTACCCCACATTAGTCACATTCCTGTGGAAAGAGCACGTCACAGCCACCGCCGGCCACTCCGCTCACCGTCTGCGAGGCTCTGAGCGCAGCGGCGAAGAGGAGGACGGCTTTCTGAGCGGCTTCACGACAGTAGTGAATGAGAGCGGAGGGAAGTTGATTTCACAGAGGCTTTACGGAGAAAGTTTCGCGTTACTTACGCGTCCTTCAGCCGTTTCACTCCCGAAGCATCGCCGAAATCCACGGAAACAAACACTGAAGCGAAGCCGCTGAGGGGGGGCCACATAAATAAAAGAAGCAATGGCGGGTAGACTCAGTCAGCCAGTCTCTCTCTCTCTCTCTAAGAGTAAATAGTGGCTGGGTTTGTGGGAAGGACGGAGCGGTGACGTTAGGAGCCCACCAGGACACAGAGGAGGAGGGAAAAAAAGTATGAATCAGTCTCCACCAGCACGACTGGCCATTTTTAAAACCACATTTCACCCCCTAAAATATATATATGTGTGTTGTTGTTTTCTCTCCTGTTTTAGCAGGCGTCTAAGAAACTGATAATGAAGCTCTTCTAACTCTCTAACACGTTTTGACGACAACACATTCTTTTCATTATTTCAGCTAAATACAGACTGTTCAGGTACTAAGTCAAAATGAGAATTAAATGTGTATTTTCAGACACTAGGTCTATGTCAAGTTTGACAGTTATTTAGATAAATACATTTCAACGTAATGAAAAGTGTGCTGATAAAGTGAAAGAGCTTTGACATACTACGTCAGTGACTATAAATGAGCTTTGACATACTAAGATGCTAAATCTAAATCTGTATATACATAGCTGAAAGCAGGATGCGTTTTCCTCCTCTACCTGGTGGGATTGGGCTTTGAGCGTGAGCTGGATCTAAATTCGCAACTGACTTTTTTTTCCTTCCTTTGTTTTTTCCTGTACTGGAGTCCCGTGCTAGACTTTCTGAGTGGCCTGGAGTAAATAAAGGAAACAATGGCCAAAGCCGAATTGTCCAGCTGTTCATAAAGAAAATTTTTTCTAAGGAAGATGGCAAAGAATTTAGATCATCTACCGTAATGATCTGAGAAGATTTCAGCAACTCTGGAAAAAAATCATAGTCTGTTTAGTGCCGGAAACAACTGCTGGCATGGCATGCAAAACCTTCATGGGACTTTGATAAAATATGGACATACAGACTTGGGGCTACTTCAGAAAATAGTTGCTCTGCATCAAGAAATGCAACCTGAAACTCTTTTATGCAAGGAATAAAATATATATCTATTACATGCTTCCGGGCACAAGCTTATCTCAAACAGCCCAAAAGATGTGTGCTGTGGTCACTTGTATATGTTTTAGGTTATTCATTCATTCATTCATTATCTGTTACCCTTATCCAGTTCAGGGTCGCGGTGGGTCCAGAGCCTACCTGGAATCATTGGGCGCAAGGCGGGAATACACCCTGGAGGGGGCGCCAGTCCTTCACAGGGCAACACAGACACAAACACATTCACTCACACCTACAGACATTCTTGAGTCGCCAATCCACCTACCAACGTGTGTTTTTGGACTGTGGGAGGAAACCGGAGCACCCGGAGACACGGGGAGAACACACCACACTCCTCACAGACAGTCACCCGGAGGAAACCCACGCCGACACAGGGAGAACACACCACACTCCTCACAGACAGTCACCCGGAGGAAACCCACGCCGACACAGGGAGAACACACCACACTCCTCACAGACAGTCACCCGGAGGAAACCCACGCAGACACAGGGAGAACACACCACACTCCTCACAGACAGTCACCCGGAGGAAACCCACGCAGAAACGGAGAACACACCACACTCCTCACAGACAGTCACCCAGAGGAAACCCACGCAGACACAGAGAGAACACACCACACTCCTCACAGACAGTCACCCGGAGGAAACCCACGCAGACACAGGGAGAACACACCACACTCCTCACAGACAGTCACCCGGAGGAAACCCACGCAGACACAGGGAGAACACACCACACTCCTCACAGACAGTCACCCGGAGGAAACCCACGCAGACACAGGGAGAACACACCACACTCCTCACAGACAGTCACCCGGAGCAGGACTGAAACCCACAACCTCCAGGTCCCTAGAGCTGTGTGACTGTAACACTAACTGTGCACCACCGTGCCGCCATATTTCAGGTTATTTTCAAGAAAAATATTTATCAAATTCTCTGTGCCTAAGAAGGAATATACCATCCAAACTGTAGTAAATGGTTTCTGAAAACCAACAACTGTCATGGCATGGTTGAGATGTGTGCACAAGTGTAAAGTTACCATTGAAGTGGATGTATTTATTGTGAAGTTTGAGTTAGATATATGCAGCTATCAGCATGACATCTTTCCCAGAAAGTCCATGGTTATTTCAGCAACATAATTCCAGCACACTTTCTGCACATGCTACAAAAGTGTGGCTTTGTAGAATCACTGCATGCGCTTGAATGACCTACCAGTCTCCTATGGTGCATCACGAAGAGAAGAATTGGACAATGACCAACATGGAAGTGATATCTTGTAACAAGCAAGAAACAATATTATGGAATATGTAGAAATGAGCGAATAAAATTTGTTCAAAGTTACATCATTTGAGTTGCTCATAAATGAAAAAGCTAATGTAAACATCGTGTAAAGGAATGCTGGCATTTTTATAATATGTAAAATCCTTGTTATTACAAGGTTTCGATTACCAGAAACAACATGTATTTTTCAGGTGTAATGTAATGCAGTTATATATTTACATATGTGGTCGAGAATAATATTACACGCTGTAATTAAACGTATTATATGTACAGCATCTGACAGCTTATGGACAGGCGGTGCATCTGGGGAGGGTTCTATTTGAGGCAGACTCAGTGTTTCAGCCTGTGGCGAAGAACACTGGCCCATCATCAACAGCTGTTGGTTGGGGTTGTTTGTGAAGGCCCAGATCGCCCACTGGATGAGTGGCTGCGGAATGGAGAGGAGTCGGGTGTGTGAGGGGCTTGTTGCTTAGTTTGCATCTACAGTCCCTCCCCACCTCAAGCAACCTGAGACAGAGCCATCCCAGCAACCCGAGACACCAGTGACACATTTCCTTCCTCCATTTCACAACTTCTGCTCACAGAAACAGAGCTGGACACAGGCAGAGGTCTTGGAACAGCATGAATCCGGTCAGGGTGCCAGACCGCTGGGGCATGCTGACCGAACTTTGCATCTGTTCTGCAATTTCTCAGAAAGAACAAATTACACAGAACTCAATAAATGAGAGAGAACCTGTTTTCCATGAAAATTTCCAGCAATTTCCACTGAGATAAAAGAGAACATCGTATGTGTTTGTTGACTAAGCTGGCGTTATACTTTTACTTTTTCAGTATCACTACTGAAACCTTGAACATTGGCCACTACCAACACTTACTGTCTCCCTGAATAGAAACAGAGTATAGACTAAAAATATTACATAATAAATTTTTTCTGCTGATATCTGCATCATGCATTCCCTTTATTAAATGCATTGTTAATGACATGGACATGTATATACAAGACAAAGGTCAGAAATAGGTTTAATGTAGACACATTCTACCCCTTTTCCACAAGTGAACAGAATACTGCGGTACATGAAACATATATGGCATGCTTTGGTCAAAACACCACAAGGACCAAACACAACAGCAGCGATCTCCTACATCTAATCCACCCCGTTCAGAACAACCGGTTTCGGCACCTGTTCCTTTAAATGAGAATACACCACAGCTCACTTCATTCTGAGAGCCCAGGAATGAAAAGTAATGAGCGGAAACCCTGGATTTTAGCCATTTTCCCTTGTTTTTCTTTCTTCTCTTTTCTTGTTTTGGCTGTATTTGATCAGCAATCATATTTCTCTGTGCTCACTGTGTCCGTTTCGCTCCATTCCACTGTGTTGGCGCTTTCAAGTAAACCCAGGTCCAGTTCTGCGATTGAAGAAACTGATAAAGAGGCAGGAATATTCAAATGTGACGGCTCAATTTATTCCATGATTTATGACTTATGTAGACCACGAAAAACTGTTTGTGGGTCAGTAGGAGCTCCAGATCCCCGGTTAAATGTGCACGTTGTACTGAACATGCAATCCTTTCATATTTCCTCTTTAGATCATGCACCCACATGTGGGAAGATATGCTAAATTTGTCAGATTGCTATAAACAGGAATTTCACAAAAGTTTTATTAACACCCTCTACAGTTGTTGACAACGGAACAAGTCCAATTAGCAGCTTAACTTTGCTGTCATGTTCTTGCAGAGAAATTATCCTCAGGATAAGTTTGGGATAAACAAACTCCACTCCCATCTCATGCCAAAGGCACTGGGCAGAGGTCAATGGAGAATTCAATTCCGGTCTAGTCCATAGCCCAGTGGCGGCGGTGGTTGTGTGTGGGGGGTGTTATACCCCTCTAGCACACCGTGGTATTGAGCATGTGTTGAAAGCATAGCCCCTTTATAGGAAAATGGGCAACATATCAGTTTGTTTTATAGATGTTACTGAAGTTATCTCCTTGGGGCTCTAAAATGTCTCCACAAATCTAACAGCATGAAGATCGGCCATTACAGTGGGTGTGTCTACACTTTAATTGGCACATATTATAAAAACACATGGTAAATCACTTAGACCACTCACATGGTCTGTGTCATTTGAGCTCTCAGCAACTCTGGATACACTTGTATTGCCTTACAGAGCTATCAATGCTTACTAGAAGTGCACCTCCTTGTGGTCACAGGGCAGATGAACGTCACAGGGAGCCAGGAGTGATAGACTGCAATGCAGCACACAGAAATCAGAATAACGATGTACACAAGACCTCTCACTTCTTTTAAGAACAATATGGAAAATTCAACAGCTTACTTACACAAATTTAAAAAATGTTTAAATTGAAATACAGGTGCATTTATTACTGAACATATTACATACAGGAAGAATCTTGATAACCCCATTACAATTGTACTGTAATAATGTATGATAATCATTTTTAAATGATCATTTTGATAGACTCTACATCACTTTTGTGACAGTTTTAAATGCTCATTTTTGAATGAGCCCCTCTACTATGGGAAAGAAAGTTCCCAAAAACCAAGGGTCCACCACATCTCCTAAATCTACCATTAAAGTCCCACTTCAGTCAGATTAGCTTGAATGGGAAAATGGCCAAACTGTGCTGGCGTCTGTCCGTTTGGAGCAGAATATCTCTGCTCTGCCCAGATTAGGTCATTCATGAAAGTTATTTCAGTCATGTTCCAGCTATGTATACATACCTTTCTTTTTTAAATGCTTATAGGAAGAACATACAACTCTGAATTTTGT
Source organism: Hoplias malabaricus (assembly GCF_029633855.1). Classification (NCBI taxonomy): domain Eukaryota; kingdom Metazoa; phylum Chordata; class Actinopteri; order Characiformes; family Erythrinidae; genus Hoplias; species Hoplias malabaricus. The sequence continues at coordinate 31,497,575 of NC_089816.1, forward strand.
ACTGAAGGTTGGTTTCAATGAAATTAGCTTGGAAGCTAACAATGTGTCTTCTTCTTATGTTTTATTTTTTGGGCAGATATACGGCTTGTCCTGAAAACAATGTCAAAAATCAAAGAAAGCCAGGCATGACTTTGAAAGTTGAGTCCCGTCTTTTGTATCCAGAGGCTGTTACTGAAGATAATCTTGTACTATAGTCACGAGTTAGGGTTAGAAGACACCCTCAAAGAAAGTCCATTCCAATACTCCATACTGGTTGGTAACCGGCCATACACACATAGAGAGAAAGACAGACACACACACACACACACACACTTTAGTATGATGCAAGAGTACAGCAAGAAATGTTGCACAAGAGCTGAGCCAAAAGGAGGGTGTCTTCTGACACAATAACATACAACAAATAACCAACGATAGGAATGAAACCTCTAAACATATTTGCAGGTAATGCACATGCAAATTCAATCTAAAACTCCTACCCCAGTGCTCCAGTTTAACACATAATAACAGATTCCCCATGTTGCGTTCTGTCTGAGGCACGGTAAATACAAGTGCTGCTTCACAAAACTGTGTGTGGCTTGGTCAGCGTTTGGACGTCAATGTGAGCGTCGAGGAGACTCTGAAGATCTGAGGCAGCATGTTGCTCAGCTGGTAGAACATTTCCTCTGAGATACTCTGTCAATAAAATACAATTAGACAAAACTAAGTTAATCGTGGATTAAATATAGTGGATGCTGCAATTTACACCATGTGATTAGGTAGTTATTAGCATTAGACAAAGTTTTTTACATTTTAAGGACAAATATTTTCTACCTCACAAAAGATCATTTATATTTATCTCATTCAGAGCGAAGACAGGATAACAAAGTATGCAGAGCGACTGTCTGACTGCAGTGTGTATATGAAGAACTATAAAGTGCAACTAAAAAAATAAGGAACCCTGTTGGCGTTTTGTCGGATCAGTGTATGTGAAGGGTATCTCTTTTGACTAGTTACTCTGTTTTGTGCCTCATTTAAAAAGCAGTCCAAGCTAAAATAGGTTTTGAATATACAGTGATCCCTCGTTTTTCGCGGGGGATGTGTTCCAAGAAAAAACGAATTTCCGCGAAGTAGAGGAAAGATCTTTTTTTTATGTATTTAACAAGTATTTGGACTTTTAAAACCCTCCCTGTTACACATGCATTACACAGTCATTCTATAATGTTTTTCAGCTGGAACTACATGTGATATCCTACCAGTTTCTTCCATTCATTCATTCATTCATTCATTATATATAACACATAATTATATGTTCACAGGACAAAACAGACGCACATTCACACACACCTACGGACACTTTTGAGTCGCCAATCCACCTACCAACAGTGTTTTTTGGACTGTGGGAGGAAACCGGAGCACCCGGAGGAAACCCACGCAGACACAGGGAGAACACACCACACTCCTCACAGACAGTCACCCGGAGGAAACCCACGCAGACACAGGGAGAACACACCACACTCCTCACAGACAGTCACCCGGAGCGGGAATCGAACCCACAACCTCCAGGTCCCTGGAGCTGTGTGACTGCGACACTACCTGCTGCACCACCGTGCCGCTGTGATTTAGCGTAAGTAAATTTCACTCGGATGTGAACATGAACAATACATGTACTGTACGTAAGAAATACTTGTAAACGCGATATAGCGGTCATAAGCCCGTTTACTGTACCGATCACTGTATTCAGCATGAATGGGAGGGACTAAACTAGTATAATTTGAATACACATTATATGGGCCTTATAAATATTCAAGATAATTGCATATGAAAAGCCTTTCCAGCTCATCCCTAAAGACACAAATAACACTTGGCCAACTGTGGCTTTAATAGGATGATCTATAAACTACCTGGGCAATGTAAGTGTTAATGAACCTTACCCGGTTTTTATATCATGGACACACTGTTCTAACTCACTATGTGACTGGATGACATAAAGAAGACAATATGTATTTAGAGGAGCTATTTTTGAAAGGTGATAGATCGTAAAACTGGCAGTCATGAATGTCAAAGAGATCTTTGATGCTTGTTTTATCCTCTTAGCCTGTCAGCGAGAACAACTCTCAGATGTTTGCAGACTGACTGACATCTATCTTTAATATAGCAGAGTTTCATCAAAGTGGATGCTAGCGGATGACATAGTCACACACCAGTCATCTGGATAAACATAAAGGTTGTAATATAGCAGTTGGTGCAGGATATATTTTTAACTCCTTTGTCACGGTGACACAGTGACATCACATATTCTTTTCTGTCTGTGCTGTAGCTGTACAGATGTAATAAACAACACAAAGTGTAAGCAGCCTTTGATAAATGAAACTAATAACAGACCTGTGGGACGAGGAACTGGACTGTCCGTGAGATACCTCCATCCCATGACGCCATTTCCATCATGAAACCTACCAATGACAAATTCAGTTGAAGTATTGTGAAATTACTTATTATTATTATTATTTAAATAAATAAAAATAAGTACATATCTTAGGCAGATTTAACTGTGTTCATAACTGTGTTCTAATATGCACAGAATGTTCTGTAAAGTATGTGTACTTATTTTCAGATAGGCTATCGACCAAATGTAATTTGACCTTTCAACCTTTTAAGGGAACTCAAAGCCAGTTTACAAGAGGAGTTCTAATGACCACGCATGTCTCATAGATTAACAATAAGTAATTAGTTATGTATAATCCAAAACATTAAAGCATCATTACTTTATAGTAACCCATTTACACCAATAATCCTAAAATTTGCAACTCCAACTATGTGACTGTGTAACTATGAAATGCACTGGAAGCAGGTGTACAAACAAGGCTGAATGCTTCTCTGTGACATGCTGATACTCATTAGCAGTCCCCTTGTGGCACAGTGTCAGCATTTCCACTTTCTACTCTTTGCTCACTCACCTTTCACACATTTAAAGACCAGCTCAGCTCGCTTTAGGCACCAGGGAATGGTCATCTCCTGGAGGGAGTTGGGAAAGAGAAGCGAAAGAGGTAAAGATTTCTATCTATGTATGACCATAAATCAGAATTCTGACTAAATGAAAAGGTCTATACAGAAGTCATATTTTCCTATTTTATTGAAGAAAATAGTTATGTAAATAAACCAACCATTATCACGTTCTATAATGTATAAATGAAAACCAAGCAATACGAAAGCAACAACATGTGTTTTTGCACTGTGGGAGGAAACCGGAGCACCCGGAGGAAACCCACGCGGACACAGGGAGATCACACCACACTCCTCACAGACAGTCACCCGGAGGAAACCCACGCAGACACGGGGAGAACATACCAACTCCTCACAGACAGTCACCCGGAGCGGGAATCGAACCCACAACCTCCAGGACCCTGGAGCTATGTGACTGCGACACCTACCTGCTGCACCACCATGCCGCCCTGAAGTTAAATTAAATGCAGCCAATCAGAACAGAGTTCATTTACATAAATCAGTCTGCATATACAGCTTCTTCATATGGAACTGATAAAGTTGACAAAAATGCACACATCTGAAAATATACTCTGTTATCATTAAAAATATTTTCAAAACACAGTCATCAAACTGTGGACATCAAACCTCAGATGAACCCCAGAGGAAAATTAAAATACAAGAAAAATGTGGTCCATGGGCTCAAACCCTCTCATACAAATCACTGACCTATAAACACAGAACTTTAAAGTGTGTACGCTTCTGGCATTGTCACTGTTCTGAACCAATATTTAACTGAGCAACATTTACACAGAGCTGTCCACAGCTCTTTTTCAGATGAAAAACATTTTCTCAACACAAAGTATTCCTTAGCAACAGTCTGTGGTCGAGCCTGACCCAAGCCTGCCAGAAATTTCACTGGCTCCTTCACAGACTCTGGCCTAAGACAACAGCCTCTACATTACACTGCAATATTATGAGGTTCACCTCTGAAAACATTCTGCTGCAAAATGTTTCTGATCCACCGCGGGCACACATGACATATCAATCTGTTTTTGTGTGCTCTTAAAGCAACTAAATTTAGTAGCTTCTAAAAGAGACTTCAGATTAATCTAGTAAAAGGCGAACACATGACCAGGACTTGAATTACATTTCAAGGATCTTTTAATAAACAGGAAGGAAATTAGCTTATTTTGAACGAATCGAGAAATATAACCATTCCTTCATCATTCAGAGGTGCTACTGTAGTCTCTATGCAGCGATTTTATGGTTTAAAGAACTATGAAAACACATCTACATCGGCTTTGTGGTCTTGGTTTTTTCCCCATAAGCTGGCAACTGCAGGAGGAAGCCTGAAGCTAATGTTACTGCTGCTGAGCCAAATATTATATCAGCATTTATCCGCCTGTGATAGCAGTGTGTGTTTATTGCTTTGGTTATGAGTTTCTAATATCTGTATGTCATATTTACTTTATGCAGGCTAGGTATTATTGTGTGAAAATATTAATGGAGGGGGGAAAAGGGAATAAACATGACCTGGAAGCACCATTACAGTGCTGAAGTGTTAAATACCTTAAAAATAACAAAAAGAATATAAGGGTGACTTTAAAATAGGAAAATACAGTAACTCGCTGGCCACCTTCAGGGAACAATATCAAGATTAAAATAACATCCAAGGAACTGAGAAAAGACTGCATCTCGAGTCTTGTTGGGACATGTCCTCGAGTTCCTCCCCTCTAAGGTCTACGGTGATCTGTATCTGGCTCTGTTCTGTTTACCAAACACTGAAATCCCTCATTTTCCAAAAAAGTCTCACAGTGTATAAACAATAAGAAGGGCAAACACGCTGTGCCACAAAGGCACTGAATGGAACACCCTGAGATTAAACAGATCCCAGAGAGGAGCAGCTCACGATGTGGACGATGTCAGGCTGAGCAATGATGACTCAGTGCACGTTGCCAGAGCGTGACCAGGTTTGGGTCAAACTGGCCTGTGTCTTAATTTAGAAGTGGAAAGTGTATCATTTACCAATTGACTTTGACTTGTTCAAGGAGATTTAATACACTACAGCGGCATGTGAAACTAAAACAAAACAGAGAAAATACTAAAGTGAACTGTAACAAATAAGTTGTGGTTATTTCGAGTTAAAAAGAAAAAATAATTTACTTGAAAAACGGAAAACAACCAAATAAAATTAAGCCAATCCATGTGTCTTCAAACAAGAATCCATATTAAAATGTATTAAAATAACTATAACCCTCTTCTCTTCTTCAGTGTTCTCCCTGTGTCTGTGTGGGTTTCCTCCGGGTGACTGTCTGTGAGGAGGGTGGTGTGTTCTCCCTGTGTCTGTGTGGGTTTCCTCCGGGTGACTGTCTGTGAGGAGTTGGTGTGTTCTCCCTGTGTCTGCGTGGGTTTCCTCCGGGTGACTGTCTGTGAGGAGTTGGTGTGTTCTCCCTGTGTCTGCGTGGGTTTCCTCCGGGTGACTGTCTGTGAGGAGTTGGTGTGTTCTCCCTGTGTCTGCGTGGGTTTCCTTTGGGTGACTGTCTGTGAGGAGTGTGGTGTGTTCTCTCTGTGTCTGCGTGGTTTTCCTCCGGGTGACTGTCTGTGAGGAGTGTGGTGTGTTCTCTCTGTGTCTGCGTGGGTTTCCTCCGGGTGACTGTCTGTGAGGAGTGTGGTGTGTTCTCCCTGTGTTTGTGTGGGTTTCCTCCGGGTGACTGTCTGTGAGGAGTGTGGTATCAAAATATTGAGCTGTTTTGCTATTTCTCTCGATTTAGAACATTACTTCACAAACAGGTCTTCAGGGACCACCAGGCGGCCCCCGATTTCTGTTCCTGCCCGCGTCTCTTTTCTATTCCCCAAACATTTAAGTGTCATTAGGGCTGGGCGATATGACCAAAAAAACTCATATCTCAAAATGCCTAAAAGAAATGGCGATATATGATATGAGACGATATCATGAAAACCATAACAAAATATAATGTCAAAGTATTAGTGTTATTTTTAACACCAAAAAAACACCTCATAAACATTATCCAAATGTAATTATCACTCTATGTCTAAGAAATAGTGATGTCCCGTTCAAGTTTTCCCAACTGGAGTCTTTAAATTTTGAGTATCTGCCGATGCCAATCTGATACGTAGATTTTCCTAGATCGTACTATTACACAGTACACGGTGCACACTTCAAGTCCACTCAGCCCCAGTGTATCTGCTTCACACTGAATATCTCACATTAAGAAACAAACTGCCTGCATTCAAACTGCTGCTTTTTATTTTTAAAAGCAAAGTAAAAAAATGTCTTCACAAACAGTTCACATAAATAATTTAATATTATTTTTAATCTTATATAAAATTATCTAATGTGATTTTTTTATGTATTAAGGATTACTTTTATTCTAAAAGTCAGTCGGTTTTACTGTCATCACAGATGTGTTGAGGGAAAAGTTTCTTTGAGACACGGTGCTAAAATAAGATATTTTATTTATTTTTTTAAGCGCTGACCTGTTTCTCTCAGCGCTGCCAAAAAACAACAAACCCCTGTAGGTGGGACTGTGACTCCATTGGCTGTACACTAAATGACGTACAGCTAAGACTGGCTGCAGATTGGCTCTTAACATGAATTAAAGCTTCGCCACTGGTTTCATTTTAGCCCATTGTTGACTCACTCCCAGTTAACAGAGAGGTAGACCTGAGTGCTGAGGACAACGGCAGGACAGCGTGGTGTGTGTGTCTGTTTGTGTGAGTGTGCATGCATGCGCCTGCATAGGCGGGTGCGCATGCACGAGAGAAAAACAGCTGCACGGGACATTTGTGAAAGGACTCAGATGCCAACCTGCGTATCCTCAGCATACTCGATATAATGAATATGGTCATTTTCAAAATCGTGTAAAATAATACTATCAAATGTATTGATATTTGCGATATATCCCCCAGCTCTAGCTTGAACTCAAGTCACGTTCATGCGCCTGCTTCGGAAGCTCGCGCTCACGCCACAGTATCGCGATAAGGCAAAAGTCCTATCGAATTAAAAAAACATACCGATATTATCGTGAACAATATTATATCGCCCACCCCTAATTGCAGTGTTAAGAGTTATCCACCTCCTAAATAACATCTACTCAGCTATGTTCCTGTGGAGATCCTGACCATTAATGATCAGGGTAAAAAGGATGGACAACAGTCTGTGTTCTATAAAGAGCACAATGTTCTCCAGTAGCGTCTACTCTCAAGGCAGGAAGTGCCAACTTAGACAGTAAGCAGTTCGGGGCTCTCTCACCTCTGACATGTCGTGCACCAGCAGCAGTGGGATGGTGATGGTTGTGATGTCATGTGTACAGCACACTTTCAGGATGTTACGCAAACCCATTATTGCGGGGTCTCGGGCCGTGAGGTTCCCTGAACGCACGTTATCATCCACACACAGATGGAAGACTATATGAACCTCTGACAAGTTGGAATGCCGAGTTATGTAGAATTCACCTGCACGGGGTAACAAAGAAGCTCCAGTTAATATTTAGATCAGTCAGTGCACAAGGTTTAATATTTAAAGGCATCAGACATACCAGGAAGAATGTTTGAAGAATTTCGCTCGATATTCTTGCTTTTCTCATCGCTGCTTCCATTTCTCTGCATCTCTGTTAGAAAGGAATTACGTGTTTTAACAGGTGAGGAATAATGTAGTGGTGTATATAAATATTTAAACAATGCACTGGAGACACGTTTTATATGCTATATTATGTCCAATAAAACGGTAGAAATTACACTTTTATTATAATTAAACATTAGCATTAAGTACAATATCCACAAAAGGCTCTGAAATTCATATCATGCTGTTATGTGTTATATGGTGAAATTCATCACAATGTCAATATCTAATATCATATCACCCAACCCAGTGTGAAATCCCTTAGCACTAATTATCTGAACAATTTTAACTTTAATGCGGTTAAGAGAACACTAGGTAAGATTTGTTTTTTCACCCCCTGGGGCTCCTCCTAGCGTAGTTTATTTTTACAGCATTGTACTGAAATCAATCAAAAAGTTACATAGTGCACTTTCTGCAGTGTGTGTTCTCCCTGTGTCTGCGTGGGTTTCCTCCGGGTGACTGTCTGTGAGGATTTGGTGTGTTCTCTCTGTGTCTGCGTGGGTTTCCTCCGGGTGACTGTCTGTGAGGATTTGGTATGTTCTCCCTGTGTCTGTGTGGGTTTCCTCCGGGTGACTGTCTGTGAGGAGTTGGTGTGTTCTCCCTGTGTCTGCGTGGGTTCCTCCCACAGTCCAAAAACACACATTGGTAGGTGGATTGGCGACTCAAAAAAATGTCTGTAGGTGTGAGTGTGTGAGTGAATGTGTGTGTCTGTGCTTCCCTGTGAAGGACTGGCGCCTCCTCCAGGGTGTATTCCCGCCTTGCGCCCAATGATTCCAGGTAGGCTCTGGACCCACTGCGACCCTGAACTGGATAAGCACTTACAGATAATGAATGAATGAATGACTTTCTGCAGTGTGGTGATCATAGCTGCATTGACAGAGGCTCTATTCTCCCTATTACAAATCAGTGAAGCACCACAATGATATTAAAGTTGTAATTTTAAGGTAAAAATAATGCATAGTGTTCTTTTAAATATGCAATATTTATCCTTTTAAGTGCAAATATTTGTAAAGCAATTGAGGATGAACAAGATAAGATCATTGTCACTCCATAACCAGAAATAAATCACAGCATTGCTGCTGATATATGAGAAATATCACTGACTGTTAAGAACTAAGTGGATCTATCTAGTCTCAGGCAGTGACTACCAGGACATTCCACATTCTGGCAAAATATTTAGACAGCCAGAAAAGAGCTGGATCCCATTTCATTGTTGCTGGCACCAGTCAAACGAAATGCAACACTTCCCTGCGGAGCCACTGAAGTTGGATACGCTGTGGTGCATTGCAGAGATGGACGTTTGGGACAGGGGAGTCTGCCGCCCACACACACACACACACACACACACACATACACACACAGTTGCTGTGTCACTCACCCTGCTGATCCCTCTGCTTGCTGCTGCGCTGGGCACGTGCATATAGCACCACCTGCTGGATCACATCGAGCTGCTCAGACAATCGGGGGAAATGGAAATCCGTGCACTCTTTGGACACTGTGGCAAAATCTGGAACAAAATGACCAGGCAAATAAAACCATAAGTATATATTAAAGATAAAGACGTGCAGCCCACTACAACTCTAACATCCTTTTCAGACAGAAAAGTAGGGTATTGTATCTCAAGACTGCAAGACTTCCAGTCATTTTTGAGTCATGGTTAAGATTGGGTTTTATCCCAGGTTAAACAAGTAGTGGTAGTAGGTAATGGCTTCATTAGGGATTGATTACACCACCTGAAATATTCAGGGTTTGAATTATTGATGATGAGCTTTGAAAATAAAATACTACCAATTTAGTAGGTTCTTGCATATCACTACTAGCCAAAGTGATAAATATGTAATGACTGTGTGAGTGAGGTGTCATGCCTCTTTTAATGCCACTGTAGGAGTTAACTCTGTTGTCCACCAGCAGGACAAGGCCGCAGAGAGAAGCCGAGTACAACGACAATGCTGTCTGTAGTCTCCGAAGCTTAGCACCCCCACTGCCGTGCCGACGGTGCTTACAAAAGTCCAGCACATTGGCACGCACCAGCCGAAGATTGTGCATGGTCTTTAGCTGAGCCCCTGGGTGATTGGAATTTTAAAGGAAAGAAAGAGGAATATTAAAGAGATATATATCACTGCAGAGCAAGGCTAACGTGATCCCCTACAAGTCTTCATTAGTTATTAGCTATTATTTTAAAGTGGAACTATGAAACTTATGGGGATTTAGAGCCCTCTCTGGTGCGGAAGCCTTGGACCCCTTCCTCGAGCAGACAAATCGGATGACTGCCAGTTCATTGGATGAGTTTTTACGGTCAACATCTGGTGAAGGATGCCTTTTGATGATATGAATTAATCAGCTATTCAGTGCCATTATATCTTCAGTAATCCGTATAATACAGTGATACAGTATAATCAGTATACTGCTGTCTACAATAATACACGAACACTGCAGAAATTCAAGGTTCTAAGAAATGGGATTTTAGGATTTCAACTATTTTAATACCTATCACAACGTGTTACAATAATTCAGTTCTTGCCAATGCAACCAGCTATAATAAACACATCCACGCACACTGAAAACCCATGTGAATGTAATCTACTGTAATGCCACATATTAAACGGCTGTATATTTTTACATTGAGGTTTGTGGAAGTGCGCAGCGTTTCTAAGGAGACGTCATACCTAAGTGAATGGTGAAGCTCTCTTCCAGCTGTCGCTGCTCCTCGAAGTGTCTGGCCCCCAACTCCCCGGCCTCCGCAAGCTGCCCAGACTGGACCTTAATCTCCTCACTGCAACTCAAACAACAAAAATTATCAAGAGGACTAGATGGACCTTAATTTCAACTGTCCACAATGATGTCCCTGTAACCTTGCCTCGCAAAACAAATCAAATAAAAATATGAATTGACTACGGATCCTGGGAGAACATCTGTATGATGTGAAAAGATGAGAATTATCAAGTTTGCATCTTTAAATATAGCAAGATTTTTTACTGAACAACATGCGTCTTCCTCCTAAGAATATATTTCTTCAGTTTACGATGTTTATGGTGCTTGTTCTCTGCAGGTACGTCACGTTGACTGGAGAGTGAAGATCCCAGGAGGAAGATAAAGACCTATTTACCCTGTGTCTGCGTGGGTTTTCTCCGGGTGCTCCGGTTTCCTCCCACAGTCCAAAAACACATGTTGGTAGGTGGATTGGCGACTCAAAAGTGTCCGTAGGTGTGAGTGTGTGAGTGAATGTGTGTGTGTGTGTTGCCCTGTGAAGGACTGGCGCCCCCTCCAGGGTGTATTCCTGCCTTGCGCCCAATGATTCCAGGTAGGTTCTGGACCCACCGCGACCCTGAACTGGATAATCGCTTACAGATAATGAATGAATGAATGAATGTTTTGGGGATGTATATTGCACATACGGCAGGTAGTGATTGCTGCCACACGGCCCCAGGACCTTGGGGTTCTTGTTAGGATCCTCACCTCGGGTCACTGTCTGTGAGGAGTTAGGGGGTGTTTTTCTAATTTTTTTTGTGTGGGTTTCCTTCAGGTGTTCCGGTTTCCTTCCATAGTTCCAAAAACTCACTGTGCACAGGTGTGTGTGTGTGTGTGTGTCCAGGTAAAGGTGTAATGCCCTCCAATAGGCTTACGCTCCATTGTGTGTTTCTGCCATGCATCTAATGACTCCAGATGGGGCAATTTTTAATCTTAATTTTGTGATAGAAAATTAGCTAACATAATTCTTCCCCAAAATATTCAGGAGGTGTTTAGAAGACGGGTGCTGGCTACTACAAGTGGATTGTAGTAGAATTCAGTATTTTCAGTCTTGAAGCAACCCTGCATTTGTCACTTTTTGAGGAGCTGCTGAGTGTGCGTGATCCTAATCCAAAGTATCTATAATCTCACTACTGCATCTCCTGACTCAGCCAGTCATTATCTTCATTCAAAAACTTTGCGTTCCACAGAAAGCTGACAGAAAACATGGTCTGAAAGGATAACCAAGCTGCCATGTACCACAGCAACAAAGACGGGAAAATTCATGAATTCATTAATTGTCTGTAACTGCTTTTCCAGTGCAGGGTTGCTGTGGGTCTGGAATCCAGAATCACTGGGCGCAAGGCAGGAACACACCCTGGAGGGGGCACCAGTCCTTTGTAGGGAGGCACACATTCACACACACTCGCACCTGCAGACATTTTTGATTAGCCAATCCGGGGGAGGAAAACGGAGCACCCGGAGGAAACCCACACAGACACAGGGAGAACACACCACACTCCTCACAGTCAGTCACCCGGAGGAAACCCACGCGGACACAGGGAGAACACACCAAACTCCTCACAGTCAGTCACCCGGAGGAAACCCACGCAGACACAGAGAGAACACACCACACTCCTCACAGACAGTCACCCGGAGGAAACCCACGCAGACACAGGGAGAACACACCAAACTCCTCACAGTTAGTCACCCGGAGGAAACCCACACAGACACAGGGAGAACACACCACACTCCTCACAGTCAGTCACCCGGAGGAAACCCACACAGACACAGGGAGAACACACCACACTCCTCACAGACAGTCTCCCGGAGGAAACCCACGCAGACACAGGGAGAACACACCACACTCCTCACAGACAGTCACCCGGAGGAAACCCACGCAGACACAGAGAGAACACACCACACTCCTCACAGACAGTCACCCGGAGGAAACCCACGCAGACACAGGGAGAACACACCACACTCCTCACAGACAGTCACCCGGAGGAAACCCACGCAGACACAGAGAGAACACACCACACTCCTCACAGTCAGTCACCCGGAGGAAACCCACCCAGACACAGGGAGAACACACCACACTCCTCACAAACAGTCACCTGGAGCGGTACTCGAACCCACAACCTCCAGGTCCCTGAAGCAGTGAGACTGCGACACCTACCTGCTGCACCACGGTGTTTAATAACTGACTGAAAAATCTGAACGTGGATAACAAAAGAAGAAATATAAAAAGGAACAATGGAGTGTTCGTTTAGAGCTTGTTCTAAACCAGTCCTTTTTGCATTAGTAATAACTTTCCCAATTTATTTTGCTATTAGATCAGAGACTGTTCTTAAATTCCCTTTATCTTTCTTATTAATCTTTATATATAGTCTGATCAAGTTGAATTGGGCCCTTAATGTCATCGTCCAGGCTCAGACTTGTAGCTTCAGGATTCAGAAACATATGCATATACGAGTCCTCTGCTGGCACTAACTTGATCGTGCTGTTGTTAGGGTTGTGGAGGTCCTGGTGTAGTTTGATCACCCATTCCTGGTACTCCTGCTTCTGTATACCCGTAACCTGCTTCAGCTCACTGGCCCACTTGTTCTCCAATACCTAAACACCAGACCCAACTGTGACTATCGTTTACAGAAAAAACAGTGTATATACAGCTTATACATTCATAAAGCAGAAATACGGAATTAAAAATAAATCAGGTCCAGTTTCAGAATGTCCTCTCAGCTAACGTCCAAACCTCAAGATTCACGCTGGGTCTCATAGTGCCACTTCGCATTACTGCTTTTGATTAATTAACATTTACAGAACACATAACACATACTGGTTTAAAACTGGCTACTTCAAGCTGAACATAATCTGTTCCGTCTGTTTAAAAGTTTGGTTTCTGCATCAGATTTCCTTATTTTGAAGCAAGCCATTCTGTCCTCACTTCATGTGTCCTTGGTCTTTCTAGTGGACTAGACAAGCAGGGTAAACAATCAGTGTTATTGGCTCAAATTGGTGAAGGTATTGCTGCATTGACAGGATTAGGTTGGTTGGCCTTATTCTTTCAATAACATGTTAACTGGCACTTCGTTACCCATAACGCAGAAGAGACTGCATCGTCAGCAGTGGTCTCACCTGCTGAGCATCAAAGTGCTGCGCTGCCACAGTGTTCACATCATGATCGCTCATGGTCTTTCCCAGCTCCTGCATGACTTTGTTCATTTCTGCTGCCTGCCTGTAAACAGGTCGTCAAGAAAACAGTGTAAACCTCTGTCCATTCCGGCTGCTAACATTTGATGGAATGTCTGAAAGGGATAAAACGACATGCTGTTTGACAGACCTCTCCTGCAGTTTCTTCAGCTCCATGTCCCTCTCACTGATGAGCTCGGACACACTGACGTAGTAGTTGTGCTCCAGGTTGAGCAGTGTTTCTGAGGCGGGAGAGTGGATCAGCTCATGGTACACATCTGCAAAGTCCTCATCCCAGCTGGGCTCCTCTGGCCGGGCATGCTCCAGCGTCGTCTAATGACAGACAGCACACAATGGGGTGAATGCTATTAGATCCAGTGTGCTGATATTCTGTATTGATGATAAAAGAGGCACACTCCACTCACTTTCACAGAACCTGCTGTGATCATGGTTTGAGGTGAAATGGGATCCAATTTAGGGTTTTATCATTTTGTTTTTAAAAATGATTACACTTTAAAATGAGCTAGGAAATTCGCATAAAATGAGTATCTAAAGGTGGTGTATCATGGTCAAACTCTACCCCATCAGAAGAGAAAAATACAGCTAACAACATCACACCTTTGGTAGTGCTTTTTCTCAACAGGTTTAGAACAGGACTGGATCACACTTCAAAAGAAAAAATCCATCCATAAATCCATAAAAAAGTCACCACATAAACCCTGAAGAGAGTATGTGTGTATCTTTGTGCAGCTGCTGTAAAACTTAGAACTAAAGATCGTGCTGTGGGTTCACGGTGATGAACCAAAAGCACTTTATAGGAAACGGAGGGGAGGACTCTGCTTGCTTTTTATAAGTGCGCCAGAGCAAGCTACAGCAGAATTTAAACTCCAATACTCTTAGGTTCAAAAGCAGATGATCTACTTGACCTTCTGAAAAGCAGATACACGAGATTCGGTTTCAAAAGAATTTCTTGCATGGACACAGTCCACTTTTAAGGATTCAAAGTGCACAGAAGCCCTCTCACACAATATGCCTCATAAAAGATCATATAACACTTCCATGACTTGGGTTTGACGAGATATGTCCGGAAGGGAAGTGCAGCACAGGAGCTGAAGTGGAGCAGAACCCTAGAGCCAATGCCCAAACGTCACTATATTTATTATGTGACATGTGTTTAGGTGCTTTACATGTCAGGAACACATCAGTGTGCTTAAAATATTGAGCAGGCAATGTACTGACCATATATTTACACTAGGTTTGAACAGCTATTTACCTAATGTGTTTACAGGCTTTAGGAAAACCTATTTCTTGTTGGTGGTATAATCACTCTTGTTATTATGGCATTATGATCCGCTTATAATATACCTGCAGTCCCCCCACTCCGACATACACTTACACATTTTCTATTTCCAGACTCCCATGGGAATGTACTTTTAACATTGTAATTCAAATGTAATCCAAAAGTGCAACGTCTTATTAAACAGAACCGAATAAAGTCACAAATCACTTTTACAGTTGAATTAATATAAGTGACAGTATTATGTATCACTTTCATTTGCCTTGCTGTGCACCCCTTGCAATAGCTCTGCGCAGCCCCCACTTTGAGAACCTCTGTTCTAATCTGTCATATCAATATGGTGATACATACTAGTGATATTTTTCTGAGTAACAATAATATCTAGTTTTAACTGTGTATTATACATAGTAATAATTAAGTAGGGGCGGCACGGTGGCGCAGCAGGTGGTGTCGCAGTCACACAGCTCCAGGGACCTGTCTGTGAGGAGTATGGTGTGTTCTCCCTGTGTCCGCGTGGGTTTCGTCCGGGTGACTGTCTGTGAGGAGTGTGGTGTGTTCTCCCTGTGTCCGCGTGGGTTTCCTCCGGGTGACTGTCTGTGAGGAGTGTGGTGTGTTCTCTCTGTGACTGTGTGGGTTTCCTCCGGGTGACTGTCTGTGAGGAGTGTGGTGTGTTCTCTCTGTGACTGTGTGGGTTTCCTCCGGGTGACTGTCTGTGAGGAGTATGGTGTGTTCTCCCTGTGTCCGCGTGGGTTTCCTCCGGGTGACTGTCTGTGAGGAGTGTGGTGTGTTCTCTCTGTGACTGTGTGGGTTTCCTCCGGGTGACTGTCTGTGAGGAGTGTGGTGTGTTCTCCCTGTGTCTGCATGGGTTTCCTCCGGGTGACTGTCTGTGAGGAGTGTGGTGTGTTCTCCCTGTGTCTGCATGGGTTTCCACCGGGTGACTGTCTGTGAGGAGTGTGGTGTGTTCTCCCTGTGTCTGCGTGGGTTTCCACCGGGTGCTCCGGTTTCCTCCCACAGTCCAAAAACACACGTTGGTAGGTGGATTGGCGACTCAAAAGTGTCCGTAGGTGTGAGTGTGTGAGTGAATGTGTGTGTGTCTGTGTTGCCCGGTGAAGGACTGGCGCCCCCTCCAGGGTGTATTCCCACCTTGCGCCCAATGATTCCAGGTAGGCTCTGGACCCACCCTGAACTGGATAAGTGCTTACAGATAATGAATGAATGAATAATTAAGTATATTTTTGAGGAAAGGAATCATATTTTCCCAAATGTATTACATAATAAACAATTATAATATTCTCTATTATGTGTTAGGCTGGTCTTCTAGGAATTATAACCATAAATTGCCACAAAATCCAATATTATTAGTATTAGCAACTGGACAGCTCTATTGTAAGATGCTAATTATTGTAATACGACATATTGTGTAGCTTCTCATTCATTTTTGCTTGTTTAAACCTCCAGAACATTTGTGTTTTAGTAGGTGTTTGTGTACATGTTCATATCACTGCAATATATAGCACAGGACAGAAACAGAACTGTAGACAAGTCAGCAGTCAAAATGACCCCGCTATGATTAGATATGTGATTACTAAGTCTAAAAATGATGCTCAGTCATGATCAACCCAGTGTACAGGACTCTTACCTCAGCGTATGCTTTAGCCCAGGAGTTAGCCAGTTTATTAATGTCAACTTCTCCAACCGAGAGTCTCTGTAGTGCTGCTTCAGCAGCCCGGTCATAATCTTCTAACGTTTCTCTCTCAATGAAGGCTAGGAGTCTGCTCTTCAAGTCTGAAATAAACAGATCATTTTAGCTGGAATTCACTTTTCAAGAGAGAAAATGAAAGTGTAATGGTCAGTTCCTGCAAACTGGATATCACAGATCAATACCAATTTAAATCCATTTAAAACGAGACACCATATGTTCAGATGTTTTTTAGGCACATCTTGTTATTAGTGAACTCAACTACTTTAAGGAGCACTTACAGTGGACACCAGGGGTACAGAGTTGAAAGCAACATTAAGTAGCATTTGATATTTTTGCTCATGGGGTCCCCCCACAAGTTGTAGAGTGTAATTCACTTTTACAGCACTGTCCTGAAATTGGAGGTGGGTTAGTTGCTTGCCCAAAAGTTGCCGTGCTGAGCTCTCCCAATTCAAACACCCCTCTGCTAATACATGTTGAATGAGCAGTTTCTCTAAAATGTTGGCCATAAACTGCTGTTAGTCCTATTCTGCAAAAACTGTATGGTGATGTATATTTCATATAACACAGCAGTGACTAACCCAAGAGTCTTACCATTTTCCACAAAGCAGGGGATTTTGTGAAGCAGCATGAGCCTCCCATGAAGATCACTGATGTTTTCTTGGACGGGAAACTGAAGAGGCACTTTGAGGACACAGTGATTCCTGCCGGCCTTGTACTCAAACACAAACTCTTTTTCAGTTGTGTTTGGTTTCCCTTTGTTTTTCCTCATTTTTTTCTTTCAAAGAAAAAATAAAGAGTTTCAAATCGGTGAAGACAGACAGCCAGGGTTAACTACATCATAAACCCAAGAAACCACATCCAGGCAACGTGAGGTGTGAGGCGTTCAATCTGTAGGTGAACAGCTAAAGAGTGTGTGGAGATAGAAATGGGGAGTAATTGAATATATTTTATTCACGTGCATTGTAAAATACAGAGTTATATCTAAATCGCTTTTAAGGCACTGGTGTTTTTTTTCTTGGAAATAACTTCTAAATGTATAATTGTGATGAAAACAGGTGGACTTTCAGGGGTTTAATGACTGGATGGGGACTTTAACAGGTGGTACATAATGTTTATGTTCCCTTGCTGAGTACCTGTTATTTGTCAAGTGAAGATTAACATGAATAAATAATAATAATAATATTAAAACAATAAAAAAAACATACCACAGAGTGTAGAATTCAGAAATCTTTAATTTGAAATCAAGATGGATATTAAGTGCAAATTATCACTTTCCAGTATATATTTCTGAGGTTGGATACAAGAAAGATGCATTAAATATATATATATTTTTTCTTGAATAAAATAAAGGGTGGTCTGAATATGCTCAGTACTCTTATTCTTACACAAATTCAGGTTATCGCTGACACTAAAGGTGGTAGGTCAGTGTACTGCAATTCAACTGTAATTCGTTGAGCTTCGAAGCTTTGAAGATGACATTATTAGTAATGTATTAAGTGTTTAACTGTGTGGAAGCCAAAGAGGTTTACACTGTACTTGTACTGCTTCCTCTTTCCAGCTTTCTTCTCCGTTCCACCTTAAATGCTGCACCGGTTACTTTCAGGCGTCTACTACAACTTTTAAGGTGGAATAGTAAATTAGAAGGAAAGACTGAAGAAAAAGAAAAAAGCTAAATTAGCCCTAGCTTCGCAGTTAGCCCGCTCGCTAATAAACCCTGGTCAAATAGTATTAATTCATGGGTTTATTTTCTTTTGCAATAATAACACTAGCTACTCACCGCCGGCCCCTTGTCGTTCCGATCAGCTGACCACCTATTTGCCTATTCGTAGTTGCACTTTCGTTAGAAAAGGACAGTGCTAATTTTGTGTATTTGTGATAACTGACCATAGCCCATGCACATGCTTAAAACTCAAAATATACAGATTTTTATTTATATACTGCTGATGCTGAAAACAAGTTTGACAAACGTGAGCTTATTTACGAAACTGCGATTGATATTTTAAAGAACCTAAAAACAAACTAGATATCTCACTCGCCGTTTATAAGTGAAGTGGGGTTTTGGTCAAATAAAGACGAGTGTACTGAGAGAACGGATACTTTTAACCCGTTTAGGCTGCACTCCTAGCAATGACACTGAAACGTTTTATTTTAATACTCATAGTTTAATATATAATCACTGCCTTGGCCCCTGAAGGACCATCCCAGTAAACAAGGAGCGTCCTTGGACGTTCAAAATAGGTCTAAAAGTAGTCTGTCCGTCAAGGACATATTTTAAACGTCAATGGACGTCCACAATCCATATTAATAAGTTAGTTAAGCGGTGACCAATCGATAACGTCAGTGGACGTTCAAAAAATGTTTTATACAAGTAATTTATTTCGGGACCAATTAATAACGTCAATGGACGTCCAAAATACGTCTAATAGTCGTCTTTTCAATGTCTGTGTTTGGACGTCTTTTCAGCTTTCATTTTCAACCTTAAGAGAACGTTGATTAGACGGCAGTCATTACGTTATTTCAACGTTGAATCAACGTCTAATTGTTTACTGGGATGTTAGAGGGTATCCTAATCAATCAATTTGTGTATAAATATCAATACATTTCTCTGCATTCAAGAAAACTGGAGCTATGGTACATGCAGTGGAAATGTACCCTATAGGGGACCTGCTCGGTGGGAATAAACATGTTCATTCAGGGACTACAATGCAATATGAACAACAAAGCAAAATGAGCAAATAATAATAATAATATTTTTCACAAATATGATTTTACACATTAGTGAGACAAAGACACTGCTGCTTTAATTCAACTCTTTATTTAAATATTTCCACTGAGCACCGCAGGTGTGCCCTCAATAGGTGTGAAAGCAGGAATTGATTTCACAACTAACTTAATTATTAAGTAGAAAAGATCCCAATTAAAATGAATGAGGAGTCTTGTTGCAGGTAGTTTGGCTCATTTGTTTACCGCCACAGTCTTTAGGGACAGGTTAAATCACTGACGGCCAGGTTATGTAAACAGAAGGAATCCTGCAGTTAATACGGAGCCATCTTGAACTTGAAGTACAGTAGGTCTGGTAAACCGATCCATGTGTAACAGAAGAGCTTTCAGATCATAATTATAGGCAATTATTGGCATAAATAAGAAATAGACCAAAGTCATTTTGTTGATTGACTTGTTCCTTTATTGTCAGCTCCACACTGGTTCTGACAAAGACTTGTATCACTAAGGAGTCTGAGAGGTGGGGTGGTGTGTATGTGTGAGTTTGTATGTGAATGGATGCCATGTTGATGTGTGTAGAGTCCTGACTCTCATGAAATGACAAGGTACGGAGTCGGTACTTTCTAAAGCGCTGCTGACCAATGATGGACAAAGAGTAAGTAAACCACTCACACATTCAGAGGAATATTTAGTATCTGGTGATGTTTTCTTGTCTTAAACACGGTTTTGCTGTGTTTTTCTGTTGCTCCAAGGTTAGTCATGGCCAGAAAAACTGTAATCAACAAGAGTGGATGGCCAAAACTTTGTGGACACCTGCTCATCCCATATTTCTTTTAAAATCATTGTTATTAACTGGTAGTTTTTTCCATGTTTGATGTTTGCTGCTTCTCTGGAAATAGTGGAACAGCTTAAAGTAGATATGGAAACAGATGTGAGGATTTCATATAGCTATGAAAACATTAGTGAGGTCTGATAATCATCAGTTGGATGATTACTTCTCATCTCAGAACTCCAGAGAACTATGTTCCACTGCTCTAAAACCCAGTGCTGGGTGGGCTTTATACCGCTCTAGCCAATACTTCACAGTAGTGATTGGAATTTCGGCTCTTTTTGGGGAGCCGGCTCTTTTGGCTCGGCTCTTCATGAAGAGCCGGCTCTTTCGGCTCCTAAATGGCTCTTTGTTTTACCACTTATTTCCACTGGTACAGAACAATATTACCTACATTTTACATGACTATATGGACAAATTATTATTGTTCAATATTAAAAATAATAAATAGTGTTGCGATGGCCAATTGTTTTATGGCTGTCTTGTAATAACTCACTGATTGCACTCACACATTCAACTGTACAAATAACTGGATTTTTATTTAAACACCTTAATAAAACATCACTTGTAAACTCTGAAATACAGCCAATGGAACCCAAAAGGTAGGTATTACAAAATAGCTTATTAAATTAAATAATCATTCATTTCTGGGAAATAAAATAAACAAATACTCTGCAAAGTGCAAAACAGCTGCATTCAACGGTAAAACACCCACAACTGTCAACAAACATTTAACTGATTTAACATTTTCTTCAACTATTTTTTTAGGAAAACAGATTGGCATTCAGGAAAACCCAGTGTCTCAGCTCGGAGGGTTGGAGTGTTGGAACTTGCTTGTTGTTCTCTGATTGGTTGAATGACAAGCCTTAGAAAAAAAATGGCTCGGTCTTAGACAGGAACCGGCTCTCATCGTTCACTTACAAGAGCCGGCTCTTTGAACCGGTTCGTTCGCGACCGACACATCACAACTTCACACTGATAAGCAGGTGTCCATCCGATTTTCTCCACTAGGTGTCAGTAGCTGCTTATTATACAACTTCCATACTAGGCCTCGCTGGTGTACACACACATAATAAGCAGTTTAGCGATTAGACTGTTCCGATATAATGTTGGTTGATTTATGTACAATTTAAATGGGTTATATTCTACCCTTTACCTTCTGGAGTCTTAATGAAACATCTGTGGCATGTTTTGGTCAAAGCACCACAAGGACCAAACACTACACCCGTCTGGATCTTTGACTTTTGAGTTTGAATATTTCAGCGGGTTACCTAATTACTCTAATGTCAACAACAGATCGATTTCTTTGATCTGTGTAGAAGGGACATATTCTACCCATTTTCCAAAAGGGGACACTGTTCTGGAGTCTTAACATATTTTGTTCAAAATACCACATGGATCAAGCACCACAGCAGTTTCAGCACCCATTCCTTTAAATGAGAACGAGCCACAGTTTTTAGCCATTTTCAACTTGTTTCTCTTTTTCCTCCATGTTTTGTTTTCTCCATTGTTTTCTCAGTGCTTCTGTTGTGCACTTGTTGTGTTGGTTTTGCTCCATTCAAACTTGTCTTTGCATTCTCAGATAAATGCAAGTCCAGTCCTGTGACTGGAGAGACCCAGACACTCTAAAGTGATTTTGTCCCTTGTTTTTAAACTTAGGCAGCCCACAAGAACTGAATGGGTTGTTTATTTTAGTGTATTAAGGTGGTAGGACCTCCAGATCTCCCAATTAATGTGCATGTGATTCTTTCACAGTATGTCCCTTTTAATATTGAATATTAATGACTATAAATATCTCTGCCTTGAACAGCAGGTTTGCAAGAAAGAAGCTGGAGGCTCTCATACACAACAGAAGTTGTAACTTTCTTTTGCTGAAAAAGGTAGGCTGTATTTATTCAGGTGTGTTTAAGTCCATCAGTTTAGTGCAGTGTGAAGTAAGCGGTTAAACAAAGGTTAGAAGTCACTGCGTGTGTTCACAGAGCTGATTTACTCCAGATATTTTCTTCTAAGCTTCTGTATCCATGGCCTCTTTTTTTGAGAATGACCTTTATTTTAATTCACTGGAGCCACGGTTATCCAGTGTTAGACCAAGCACTCACTTTTGGATATCCGTTATACACAAGCTTTAAGCATTCTTACAAAACTAGAGTTAAGTAAATGATGTCATTAATGATGCCAGTAAGGTGTTTTATAAAGTATGTCATTTTCATGTACATATCCACACTTTTCCTATATATACAATAAAGCAGCCAGATATATCATTAAAGTTACCTCTTGTTTCTACAGTCACTGTCCATTTTATCAGCTCTAATTACCATACAGGTACACATTATAGTTCTACACTTCCTGACTGTGACCGATCTGTTGCTCTGTTTACATTGTTAGCCCCTTTTCATTCCGTTCAGCTATGCTCAGGACCACCCCAGAGCAGATATGATTTGGGTGGTCGACCGTTCTCAGAGCTGCAGTGACACTGAGGTGGTGGTGGTGTTTTAGTGTGTGTTGCTCTGGTGCGTGTGGATCAGACACAGCAGTGCTGCAGGAGTTTTTAAACCCCTCAGTGTCGCTGCTGGACTGAGAATAGTCCACCGACCAAAAACATCCAGATGTGTTGTGTGTGTGTGTGTGTGTGTGTGTGTGTGTGTGTGTGTGTAACAGAGTGAGCAGTAAGTGGACACCGTTGCAGCAGCACTGCTGTGTCTGATCCGCTCCTATCAGGGCAAAACACAGTGACATGTCAGTGTCACTGCAGAGCTGAGAATGATTCCTCTGCCATGTGGTGGTGACTTGGGTGTCCTGACCTTTAAAGAACATGGTAAAATGGGTCTAAAAAATTACACAGAGCAACTACGTGCTCAGAGGAGCTGACAAAATGGACAATGAAGTTATGGCTGATTTATGGTAGATTTATAATACACCATAGGTTTTTAATATACTACAGTATTCAGTTCAAAGGCATCAAATTCCTCCAAAGAGGTGTTATAAGGTGTTCAAATCTAGGTCTTTACCTTGGCAGCCATATATTAACAGACTGTAGACAGCTGTCAGTCAAACCCTGCTGAGAGTCTGTTTGCCTTTAGAATAAGAAATGCAGTGTTCCTGAACAGCTGACTTGCTTCAGTGAAGAAATCAATGTGGACCTCACATCACTGACCTTGCTGGCTGCTTGCTGTGCATTCTCTACTAATTACCCTCTGTTTGTTTCCTGGAAATCTACCCAGATGTGGAAAACACACTATAGCTGTATCCCAAATTCACGCTTAACACTAAAAATTAACCTACTACACCGCTCCTAACAGGAAATGATTAACCGTCACTGTGCGTATCCCCAGCATCCCCGTTTTCATGCTTTACTGCGGAGATATTACAAACTGCATGTTCACAGCTGAACTAGAGCGTCCATGAGGTTAATGAGTAATTAACTAATAAAAATGGGTGTCTGCAAACTTTTAGACTTAAAAGTTCAGACTTGGGGCTGAAAAGTAATTATTTAAATCTCCATGGCCGTACAAAATAGCGAAGGGGCGGGTGCGGTTGGGTGAAGGAACAGTAATTGCTTATCCATCAACATCCACAGCTGAGGAGTCCCTAGTAAGACACCTAATCCCCAACCGATCCCCAAGCCCTAGGATAGGTTACCTGCCAGTGTGTGTGTGTGTTTGTGTGTGTGTTCACTGTGAAGCTGAAGCTGTGCACTCACAGTACACACATTTATTTCATAACTGTTATATCAAAAAATGAAAAGTGTTCCCATGGGGCCTCAAAAAATGGAACTCCATAAGAGGAGTGAATCATGCGTGGTGCTGACGTGGGTTCTGAAGTTGTTTGGCGCTACGCTGCTTCAAGTGCGTAAATGAGAGGCCGGAAAGACCTTGAGGCTTTCTGAGCGTCATCCTCGCCCCAGTGGGTTGCCATGGAAACGTGGGCATTGAAACCGCTCATCTCCCGAAGTTGGCTCTGCCTTGTGCTGGGCTTTATTCCGGTCTCGCTGACGATTCTCTGAAAGGTGCTAAAAGAGTGGGCTGCATGCATGTGTTTACAGAGGGGGAATGCTCTCGGTGCCTAATTACCTCCTCTAAAACCTTTCAGACCTCTTTCATACGGACTGAATGCCATATGCCACTTACACTGCAGATCCTGCCATTGTTTTGGATCAGATACACCACATGTCCCAAAGTATCAGGATATTGTAGCATACCTAAGCTTTTTTTTTTCCATTCGGCATTTTCTATAGCTGCATATTGCTCGGGGACGCAGTGAGTCTGGAGCCAGCCTGGAATTACTGGGCAAAAGTCGGGAACACAATCCATCACAGGGCATCACCCACTCACACCTACACTAAAAATAGAAGTGCTACAAAGGGTTCTTAGTGCAGTGCCATAGAAGAACCACTTTTGTTTCCTTATAGAACCATTTAAAGGTTTAAAAATCCAAGATTCTTTACCCAACATAATAGAAAAATAATAGAAATAGTTTTAATAGTTTTAATAGTTTTAAACATAATAGAAAAAATGGTTCCAAAAGTGGGTCTTCAATGGCGTCGCTTGAAGAACATTTTGTAGCACCTTTATTTTTAAGAGTGTATGTACATTTTGCACAGCGCTTCCACCTACCAACATGTGCTTTTGGACTGTGGGAGGAAACCGGAGCACATGGACACAGTGGCAGGTCCTGCCAAATCTCTCAGAGGGGGCCAGTTTTTAGAACTTGTTCAGTGTGTAAATGAAGAGCTAGCTATCTAGACAATTGGAACACTGCAGTGTACAAATTACTCAGGAAAGTAAAGTTCATTCATTCATTCATTCATTATCTGTAACCATTATCCAGTTCAGGGTCACGGTGGGTCCAGAGCCTACCTGGAATCATTGGGCGCAAGGCGGGAATACACCCTGGAGGGGGCGCCAGTCCTTCACAGGGCAACACAGACACACACATTCACTCACACCTACGGACACTTTTGAGTCGCCAATCCACCTGCAACATGTGTTTTTGGACTGTGGGAGGAAACCGGAACACCTGGAGGAAACCCACACAGACACGGCGAGAACACACCAACTCCTCACAGACAGTCACCCGGAGGAAACCCACGCAGACACGGGGAGAACACACCAACTCTCACAGACAGTCACCCGGAGGAAACCCACGCAGACACAGGGAGAACACACCAACTCTTACAGACAGTCACCCGGAGGAAACCCACACAGACACGGGGAGAACACACCAACTCCTCATAGACAGTCACCCGGAGGAAACCCACGCAGACACGGGGAGAACACACCAACTCCTCATAGACAGTCACTCGGAGGATACCCACGCAGACACAGGGAGAACACACCACACTCCTCACAGACAGTCACCCGGAGCGGGAATAGAACCCACAACCTCCAAGCCCCTGGAACTGTGTGACTGCGACACCTACCTGCTGCGCCACCGTGCCGCCCAAAAGTAAAGTTACACTGGCACAATGCTGAAGAGGTTTTTTTTTTCTGGTCACCTCATGAGCTTAAGCATATGCCAGTGTTTTGCCTAAAGATGTATAAGGACCCTCACTCCTGAAGCTTCATTCTCACAGAGCTCCATCCAGTCCCCTGGACTGGATAAGCTGGAGAGTTGTTCGTGATCCAGCACTAATCATCCCACATCAGCCCCTGGTCTCAGTAATGCTAATGGACTCAGTGCCATCAAATCTATACCGCAGTCTTTCTGCATGTAGTGTAAAGCCAAGTGTACACTGTGCTGGCTCCAGAGCAGACAGTTTTATTATCAAGCATTATACCCTGAGGAATGAATACAGTGTAAAATATGAGCGGTGTCACCAGGCGATCACCCAGCAGAGATGTGCACTGGAGAGACACAGCAGGGAAGTGGATTTAATGTGTGAAAGCACCTGCCAAGACCCCTGCAGTGCAGACCCCAGCAAGGCAGCCATTACCCTGATGAACTCCTCACCTGATCCCAGTATCTGATCCCGATGGCTGGAGTCCAATTTAAACTCAGCATTTCACATTACCTCTGCTGTGTCCCACAGCTGCTGCAGTGAGTAAAAATGCAGGATAGACACTTAGCGCCGTTCCAGGGGCAGTGTCTGAAATCGGAAACTGCAGATAAACACAGAAAGCAGGGGTCGTAAAACTACTTTGACCTGAATGTGACTGAATAGACCCCCAAACATTCTTTAGATTTTCCAATAGGCCAGTTTGGTCTGGTACTCGGAACCAGGTACCTTTTTAGGACCTAATCTCTTGTGGTTCCAAGCAAGCTGAGTAGGGACTAAACAGAGATGAGTAAACCTTGTATAGCTCTGACCGTCCAGAAAGACTTGTCAATAACAATAACATGCAGACTTCCAGCACAAGCTATTTGTGAAATCTCCGAGCTACAGTAGCAGTCATGTTTTGTTTTTATCTGACTTACAACAGCAGCTCGTAAAATTACGGCGTTGTCTTTTGAAGAGGTAAAACTGTTTCTTAGATCAGTGGTCCACCAAAGAATTCAGAGAGAGCTGGACAGTGCAACAAGTAATAAATACCTCTACTGATCTCTCTGAACTGTCTGATCTGTGTTCAGTTCCAAACAACAACCACATGCGAATACACGATGAGTAAACAACGCTTAACACTACCACCGTTGTTGTGGTTTCCAAAGACAGCTGTTCCTGTTAGAGACAGCAGTGTGGCTACATTTTGGTATGGGTTACATCCACATGATGGTAGGGGTCTCTAATAGTGGACAGGGTGAGCATAGTGTTTAAAAACTCCAGCAGCACTGATGTGTCTGAGCCACTCCTAGCAGCATCACGTCAGTGTCACTGCAGCGATGAGAATGACCCATCAGCTAAATAACACCTGCTCTGTTGTAGTCCTGTGGGGGCCCTGAGCATTGAAAAATAGGGTGAGAAAGAGCTAACAAAGTATGCATAGCAATATTATATGTGCAACAGTCTGGAAGTGTGGAACTAGGAGGTGCATCTCTATGGTCAGTGCAGCTGATAAATGAGCAGAAACAACGGGGTGATTTTACTCTTATGGCATATTGAAGTTCATAACTTGCTCAACATATTAACCCCTAATTTTCCTGCTATTTTTGAATGTATAAGAATAAGAGTCAGTGCAGAGATACAGTACACAGTGGCTAAAGAGTCTTCACCATCAATGGAGTGTACCGACCTGGGCACAGTGTGGGCACCATGTGGGCACTGTCAGCTCAGCCCGCCTCCTGCACGGTGGCCTTCTGTTCTCCTGCAGCAGATGAAATACTGTTTATGTCAGTGGACACAGGCAACAATGGAGCAACAGCAGGTTTCCCCGCCTGTAAGCGGCTCTGTTATCCACCCTATTGTTGTATTGTCCTGAGTCACAGGCTCCCTCCCTGGCACGCAGTGGACACTAATGGACAGCTGGACACTCCCTCACTCTAACAAGGCGTAATTGGATTTGCCGGGGATTGCTGGGTATACTGTGACCCTGAGGCCCTTTAATGAAAGCAGGGCTTTGTTGAGTTCACTACTGGAGGTACCACCACACCCACATTGTTGAACCCATGGACTGTAGACACTGGTTTGGAAAATAATACATAAGAAAGGGTCACGTTTCTTCTTTTTTTAGCCAGTTCTGACATAACATCTTAGTTCCAGACTTCAGAGGAAGGTTTGTTTGTTTGTTTGTAAACACAGTGAATGGCAGTCAATAAGCTCTGTTGTGTAACATAATTCAGGCCCGAGGATGATATGCATGTCTGTAAAGGCTTAACAACAGCACAGTGGATAATGAACTCAGTGGCTGTTATGTCTTCATAAAAATCTATCCCTGCATGTTTTGTCCATGTGACTCGCTCATAATGACGTGCCCTTATTACGTGCACAAGCAGATGACAGATGAGCTAACACTGGTAAAGTGAAGCTGCCTTGAGGAAAGGTGGGATTACCAATGGTCTCGGCTATCGTGGAGATTAAATTACTTTCCATTCATAAGTCTGGAATCACTTGTTAAAATGTGTAATTTCATTTACAGTCATAGCTATATATTAGCATATACTATACTAAGTACTATTATAGACTACTTAATATCGCTAATTTCCCAATCAATATTGGATAGATAGAGAGATAAATCCAGGGTGTTGCTGCATCATTAATTTGTTATTTCAGGTGGTTTAAATCTATGTTGCTGGATGATAATTGATTTCCAGGTGGTTGCTAGGATGTTCCACTGCCGTTGATTTGGTGATAGCCTAGGATCAATGATCAATATTAACCAGGGTGGATAGTTTTCAATGTTTGTTTGTTTGTTTTTGCTATAACAATCTATTTCAATAATGGCCACATTGTCATATGAGCTTTAAATGTGGGTGTAACATGTTTGGGACAATATAATCAACCGTGTTTAATATTATCACAAGTGATTAGTCTTGGCTAATGCGAATAGTGACCCTGCAAGGTCCACAGTCTTTCAGTCTTTAGCAAAATTACTGTCTGTGACTAAACACTAATGGTCTTTAGATGTGAGACTTCTTCAAAGTCTTCTAGTGTATAGTAGGAATTACTCTATTTTTTATTTGGTTCATGTTAGACATAAACATAAATACATAAATAATTATGTTATTTCAAATGTGGCATTATATCCTTTAAGAGTAATGAATCCCAATCAAGTCTAAGCCATTTTAATGTAACATGATGTAACATTCATGGGTGTTGAATTGAAAGCTGTGTGTGTATGTGTGTGTGTGTGTGTGTGGGTGTGTGTGAGACACGTGAAGGATGTAGACTTGGTGACGTAACATTTCTTAGCTTACCTGAGAGACTCCTTCAGCACCACGGACAGCAACTGTTTCCTCTTTCTTGGTTTTAATATTCATAAATAATTTCCCCAGCAATACTGGAAGTGTATTCTCAGTTAAGTGTAAGATAGATGAGCATTTTCTTGTGTTGATGGGGTGATGGAATCATGCAGCATTTTATTATTGGTTTATATTATTATCCCACCTTTAGGTGCACTGTGTAATCAAAAATCTGAAGACTTTCAGAAGCAGAACGAATGAGACTAGAGACCAGAACTAACTCAGGAAATGGATGACGTGTAAGAGTGCTATTAGTGATGAGTTTTTGGTGCACAGCACAGCACTGTGTGCATTTGGCTAGGGCAGGGAGTCCTAGCAATAACCATCTAAGCTATTAAGAACAGGGGTGGAAGGGCTTAAGTCTTCAGCTAAGATACACACACATAAATACACACTCACATAAATACACAGACAGATATACTCCTACTATTATGAACATAGTGGCCTGGATGCACCTGCCTCCATCACTCACTGGTGTAGCCTCAGGTTGCTTCCTCCATCCTCGCCAAGCATGTCAGCAGTAGCAGGCGTCTGGATCACTGGATAGGGCTTCATCTCACACACACACACACATGCTTCCACTTCTGCCCCACTGCCTCAGAGCCACCACAGAGCCGCAGAACACACCTTGCAGTTTCTCGCTGCCAGACATCGCCAAACAAAGTGGACATGGGCCCATGGGTTGACTCCGAAAGAAGGGAAGGAGAGAAGAGAAGAGAGGAGGTAAGACGGAGGGAATGGGACATGGGGGTCGTGTAAACTCTCAAATACAAAGGGGCCAAAATTGAATATTTGTTGCGATGCCATAGAAGCATTTGTTTTTTTAAAGAGGCCTTCAGTTGAGACGTTTTGAAGAATCCTCACGTGAACGTTTTAACTTGTGAAACCAAAAAAGTGCCTCACTCTGCAGACCTCTGTTTGGTGCCTAGGTTGGGAGACTGTCAAGTTCCATTCTCCTTACTTTATCAGGCATATTTTCATCACCTGAGGGGCTTCTTCATTAGCCAATAACTTGAACAACACTAAGCTCTGCGGGGCTGAGATCATCCTCAGATGCTGTAAGCCATAATCAGTGCAGCCTCCGTAGTCTCTCAAATGAAAGGGCCATTGTCCGACATTGGTGTTTTGGGGATTTTGTATATTTTCTCTTCCAGATTCCTCTTTTATTATGTCTAATTCTCCTCTTAATGCTTGAGTGTTCGTCCTTTTGCCCAGCCCTAAGTGGCAAGTCTGGCAGCAGAGTGGAATCTGACCTTACTATATTTATTTCAAGTAACAACTGGGTCAGATTTGGTATTTTAGCTCCTTGGCTTCCCCTACATTTGCTGAGTGTAATTCAGTGTTTCAACACTGTCCTCAAGTCAAAGGCTGTCCTACTGTCCTCCAAAAAGTACATAGTGCCGTTTCTGCAGTGATGAGCCTGGAGTAGCAACAGTAGAGTCTCTTCTCCCCCTGTTACAGATCAGTGGAGCATCACATTAATATTTAAACTGTAATTTAAAGTTAACAATAAGATTTGGGTTTTTGCTCCTGGGGCTTCCCCTAGTGTCATTCATTTGTACAGCACTATTCTGAAATCAATATGGATGGGGTGGAAGTAAGTTTTGGATTTTCATAGTGCAGTTTCTGTAGTGTTGAGCCCAGAGTAGCAAGGATAGTCGCTCTATTCACCCGTTTACATGTGTGTGAACCACCACAATTATTTTTAAATGTTAAGTTTTAAGGTAAAAATCTTCCAAAGTGTTCCTTTAATTCAGATGATGCTTTATTAATACTATAATATGTGAAATGTTGTCACTCTGTGATGAACTGCTAGAGAGTAATGTGTGTATAATTGAAGCCCCCTGTGAAAACAAGACAACTATATTCGGATAAAACAGACAGCGCATGTACGGCTTTTAAAGGGCTACTGTGAAAAGTGGGTAAGTCTGATATCCTCAACTCAGGTCAGCGTGTGCTGTAGAGAGCAGGTTTTGACATACACCTGAGCATGAAAGAGCTTCTCTAGACGTCAGATAATCAGGTGGGTCAGGAGGTCGGGCCACCTCCTGCATCAGCTACAGAGACAGCAGGTGCACCATGCTGCGATTCAGAAGGAGGTCAATGTCTCAATTTGGCCTGATCCTAGTCATGTGTGAGGTGTTACTATGGAACTGTATGTCTGCCATCTGGCCTCGCAGAGGGTCAAAACATGTTGTGTCTAGGTCAGGCTAAAAAAGCTTGCCGCAGTATGAATAAAATATGAGGATATGGCTTTATTGTGTGTGTAGGGAGGATTATAATGCCTGGCCTAGACAGGTGACCCTGATAGATGCCATTACTTAACTGCATCCTTGAGAGGAGTAAACATACCGGTTACATGTCAAGGAAATGAAATAAAATCACACACACATATATATAATGTGCCCTTTTGTAGTTGTACAATTAAATAATGTATTCCATGTTCATTCATTCATTCATTATCTGTAACCCTTATCCAGTTCAGGGTCGCGGTGGGTCCAGAGCCTACCTGGAATCATTGGGCGCAAGGCAGGTATACACCCTGGAGGGGGCACCAGTCCTTCACAGGGCAACACACACACACACATTCACTCACTCACTCACACCTACTTTTTTTTGAGTCGCCAATCCACCTACCAACATGTGTTTTTGGCTTGTGGGAGGAAACCGGAGCACCCGGAGGAAACCCACGCAGACACGGGGAGAACACACCACACTCCTCACAGACAGTCACCCGGAGCGGGAATCGAACCCACAACCTCCACGCCCCTGGAGCTGTGTGACTGCGACGCTACCTGCTGTGCCACCGTGCCGCCCGCAGAAATCAAAATGCTCAGAACACACATAAACAGAGCACCCGTGAGCCAGCGAATGAGTACAGTGTTTAAAAATTCCAGCAGCACTGATGTGTTTGATCCCCTCATACCAGCAAAACATACAGTAATGCACACCCACCACTTTAGCACTGAGAATAATCCACCACTCAAATAATACCTGCTCTGTGGTCATCATGATTATTGAAGAACAGGATGAGAGGGGGCTAACAAACATCCCACTGGGCGAAAAGCCAGTGGAAAATGAGGAGTTTCCAAAATTTATTTCAAAAAAGTGTTAAAAGATGTCGAAAAATGGAAGTCCACATGTAAAAAAAGACGTGGAGATGTTAAGAAGCTCTAAATGATAAGAGGAAACTGATAGACAGAAAAAGCTGCTGGGGTTCTCAGAACTTTGAACTGACCTCAGTTCTCTATTTTGGAAGAAATAGAAAATTCTAACTTCTGAACCTGAAAAATGCCACAAAACCTGATTAATTTATTTAGTTGTTGAGTATTTTGTGAGATATTGCAGCTTGTATTTAATGTCAGTATTGATGAGAAATGAAAGGAATGAAGAGTGTACTGTCTTCATAATGTATTCATAATGATTCTGAATTTCTGTGTTACTGCATTTCCTGCCAAATAATGTTGAAGTAATGCATCACTAAGTGTTTTCTTGGAAACTAATGAGCATCTGGAGTGTGATGAAAACATTAATCTCAAGTATCAGGGCAAGCTGCAAAGCTCATGCATTAATTGATTTGGCTAAGCTTGCGGCTCTTGCCATTTTATAGCCACACTCCTCCAGTCTGCTGGTGTCTTGTGACTAATCCTGTCAGCCACCATAACCCAACGCCATCTCTCTGCCAAAACATGTCCTTATTGTCACCTGGACAGTTCAGACCTATTCAGT
Source organism: Hoplias malabaricus (assembly GCF_029633855.1). Classification (NCBI taxonomy): domain Eukaryota; kingdom Metazoa; phylum Chordata; class Actinopteri; order Characiformes; family Erythrinidae; genus Hoplias; species Hoplias malabaricus. Next base: position 31,530,207 of record NC_089816.1, read on the forward strand.
CCAGACACCTCAGCTGTTGCAGATGTGTGCCAGCCAGGCCATTACCCAGCAGCCCCGTGTCCCTCACTCAGCAGCAGACACTGATATCCACAGCTATACCCTACTGGCAGCCGCCTGGCTTTAGCATTAGCATTAGCATTAGCATTAGATTAGCCAGCCTCAGCAGGATGTGAGTGAAGGCCTCTGAAGGGAATTGCAGCATGGCTGGACTGCAATTTAAATGGGAATTCCACCAGATGTTGATGTATGAATATTCAGAGTGTCTTTTTACAATCCTAGAGAAAATTATGCAGTCAGAATTATTCACAGTGCAGGAAGCAGGTCAGAGAAATATAAGGCTTAATTTATAACAGCCAATTTATTTAAAGACTGTTATATATTTAAAACCTAGATATTGCATTAAGCCCAAGGCATTATTTTCCAAATTGATTTGTGGCCCAAAAAATGTAGAATAAAGCAATAATTTTCTCTTACAAAATAAAAGTCTTCACATTTCCAATTATTTTAACATTTTCAGTACTCAAAAGTTATGGTTAATTCTGCATTGCAGACATTGTGACCCACATTTCCCCACCACTGTAAAAGGCATATGTCTAGAATGCACTATGTATACATTATTATGCATAAATTATGACTACAGTGAACCCTTCATATCATGTCAACAAGCATTAAGTACAAGCTGAAAACTCACACAGAATCCTCAATAACTAAATAAATTATTTAAAAAAAAAATCTTAATCATGGGCGGCATGGTAACACAGCAGGTAGTGTCACTGTCACACAGCTCCACAAACCTGGGGTTGGGGTTTCGAGTCTCACTCCGGGTGAGTTTGGTGTGTTCTCCCTGTGTCCGCGTGGGTTTCCTCCGGGTGCTCCGGTTTCCTCCCACGTTTCAAAAACACACGTTGGTAGGTGGATTGATGACTGTAAAGTGTCCGTAGGTGTGAGTGTGTGTTGCCCTGAGAAGGACTGGTGCCACCATCAGGGTGTGTTCCTACCCTGCGCCCAGATAATGAATGAATCTTACTTATTATAAATGAATGATCCAATAAACAACTGAAATCTAAATGTATTTAATATATGAATTATTCAGAAATATACCATAAGTAGAATTTTTCAGTGAGTCAGTAGGTCTACAGATTGTTCTTGTGAAATTCTATAGTAAGTAATAAGCTTTTACTCCAATCAAGGCATGACTTTTATTAATCAAACAAAATGAACCAGAGTAATAATAGCACCTCCTAGTGGAAATACATGCTTAGTCTGCTAAACTTGAGTAAAAGTGTCAGTAGGTAAGTGTTAAATGCAGGTCCATGAGGTACTCAAAGTCATTAAAAGCTGTTAGATGACCATTGTTCTTTCATTATTGTCATTATCTACCATATATGATACGAAAACCTTAACTGGGGAAAGAATATACAGACTTCCTTAATGTTTATTAAACACACTTTATTCCTATGTATTTCCCATTAATCAGGAAATCTCCACTTGAAGAGCAAAGATAGCATTTTCAGATTATCTAAAATCACAAAACCCAAATAAAATAACTTTCTCATGTTTGATATGATGACAGCAATATGCTTTTGTATATTTAGACTTTATTGACAGTCTCGCTGGCCGTGACAACACTCTGAAGAGGAACTCTTACATAATAAGCTGTTGACAGGCTCCTAAAGACAGCCTGGGTTGGTTCGGCCCGGACGTCGCCAGTAAAACATTCTCAGTTGACCGCAGCTACTCAGAGCCACTTAGTCCTGTTAGAGTGGGGCACACACCTTCTCCTCAGCCCTCCACTCCTCAGCCCTCCACTTCTTCTCCAAGACTCAGCAGGGACGAACATGATACCTCTAGGAAATGGCTGAGATTGCATTATGAAGGGCAGAGCTAACTTTCCCTCACTCTTCCCTGGTGCTGGAGCTATCTAAGTGCTGCGGCAAACTCTGAGAGCGTACGTGTGCTCGCTGTAAAGGATAGAATTTCACCTCTGTGCCTTGCAGATGTTTTTCAGTGTCCCGGGAGGGGGGAAAGGGAGCAGCAGAGGGGAAGAAAGATGACAGCCCCGGTGGATCCGTCTCCAGGAGACGGGAGTAGGGAGGGAGGAAAGGGGGAATCGAAAGAAACCAGTAATGGCTGCCCCTCTGGGCTCTTAAAGTAGCTCGTCTGCCAGGGATCAGACTCCCCTTGGGCAGGAAGAGGAAGACAGCGCCGAAAGCCCCCCCGCAACCTCAGTCTCCGGCTCAGGATGGATCTCTCGCGGTGTCCTCGCCACATGTCGTTGAGCTCCCCCTGTACTCGCATCCGCCCAACTTTCCCTGACAGTGATTCTGGATCCTGGAGCAGGGAGCGAAAGCAGAGCACCTGAGGAAGGAACCCGTACAGGTTTAGCGAAAACTGAACGGTGCACTAGTTCAGGAATTTTGTTCATGTACGTGGAGCACCAGCTGAGATATCATCAAGCCCCAGAAGCTCAGAGGTTTGTAGCTCCCCACTTGTTTTGTCTTGGGGCACCAGCTGAGACTTTTTCAAGATTCTTTCAAATGTTTCAGAGCCTCCGACATGTTCCTAGGGGCGGAAGACTGCTTGGATGTTTGGAGATCAGCATCATTCAGAGGAGCATAGCCTGGTCGTAGAACTCTGGGGTGGGCTTCCCGAAATGAGGTCTAGCTTGATTAAGTCGTTATCTATCTAGGAGAAGGTGGATTCGACGGTCCAGGACTGACATGGGAAGGTGAAGGCCAAAGCAGCATGGACTGGAAGCTTTGTCATGTGGGAAGATGGGAGTTCGCCAAGCTGCTGTGGCTTTGAGTGCCTCCGGAGCTACTGGAGCAGCCAGAACCACAGGAACCGGAGAGTACAGCCGGAGGTAAACAAGGCCACAAAGGGCTGCTGACAAACTTTACTTTTTAGCCTTAGTCAGAATGGGATTGTGTTGGAGCACAGCTGGACAAATGCAAGGCATGTGTATTCTAGTGCAACAGATGGTAAATGTACTTACGAATGTGTCATGATAATCGTATGTTCGGACAACTGGCATTTGCATTAAGCAGCTGCAGCAGCTGATTCAGATTTGAGATGCTTTATACTGTCTATTATCTAAGTGAGAGTGAGAGTGCCTCTCAGGTTCAGGTTACAGCATGTGTATTCCATAAATGCTTGGACAAAAAACAGTATCTGGAATATTCTGGGATCAGATTTACAGACCCTGTATGAAGCTGTAATTACATTGTAACTTGGCGTACTATTTAGGGGAGATTTTAGAAGTGGATGCTATTCCTAAAATATTACATGCGTCATGAAATTTCAACACATTTCCTGACACATTAAAATAGAGTAGACAGAAAAGCCAGAGTAGTAGGTAATATTGTAAATGTTTTATAGATATTGTAACTTAGTAAATATAGTATCACAGTCGATAACTATGTTGGTAGTTGGTGATGGCATCCTCTATAATTAGGTTTAAGCATAGCCTTAATCCAGTTATTCAGGATTAATTATGCTGTCATAGTTATGAAAGCACACTCTGACATAATGTAATTTATCGTATGTGTCCAATATTTACCTATTATTATTATTATTATTATTATTATAACTAATAGTACAGTTTGCCATCAGTGGCTTAGAGAACTGATGATATAATGGGCTATTTCCACAGATAGCCTCAAATGCATAAGGGACCCATTAGGGGGCTGTTGTTGCTAATTGAAGGGTTATATATGGGATGGACACAAGCTCTGTGTTGACAAGTCTGGCATGGAGTGTGTGTGTGTGTGTTATCTCTGAGCTGTACTGTGCTGAAAGAGCACTCCATTAGGAACAGTTCATCCCTATGGCTTGCTCTGATTACTGGAGTGCCTCAGGGTTACATAATAGGACTCTAATCATAATCAGCCACAGCTTTCCTTCTTCACCGCTGCTCATTTGTCATGACAGCATTTCTCCTCCCTATATTTCTTTCATTCTCTCTCTCTCTCTCTCTCTCTCTCTCTCTCTCTCTCTCTCTCTCTCTCTCTCTCTCACTCCCCACCCCCACCCCAACCCCTTCGTACCCAGTACTGTTTCTACAACTACCTCTCTAGGAAGCAATTAGTCACCAGGGGAAAACAGCTTCCATATCTAATGCCACTGCTCCAGTCCTTAAGGCGTTTTTCAGTTATACAAGATGTCCAACAAAATCAGACACAAATAAAACACAGAATGCATAACACTAGACTGTAAATAAATGCATGTGGACAAGGTTGGAACTGTGAGAAATATGTAATTAAAGGAGCAACCTCATATCATTTCTGAAAGTTAATTCTGATTACACATATTTTGCATTGTGAGATTAAGACTCAAATTGCTCTCTGGCCCTTAAATGAAACAGTTGGTAGTCTGTAGTCCCCCCCCATGGGGAAGGAGGGGTGTCATGTGAAACGGTTTGGTGGTTCGAATTTTAATTGGGGATTTTTGGGGGGTCGGGTCAAAATGTCAAAGCAAACGTATAGACAGCAGCGATCAAATAATATGTTCTGTTGATACTGTAAATAAAACTATGTGCACGTCTTGGCACAAGTATGACCTCTGTTTAATGCACAATATATATTTTTTAAAATAGTTTTAGCATAAAATTTCAAATTTACCCTTCATTTAGCAAATTGATAGTAATTGATGTGCATTAAAACGGGCGGCACGGTGGCGCAGCAGGTAGTGTCGCAGTCACACAGTTCCAGGAACCTGGAGGTTGTGGGTTCGTTTCCTGCTCCGGGTGACTGTCTGTGAGGAGTTGGTGTGTTCTCCCTGTGTCCGCGTGGGTTTCCTCCGGGTGCTTCGGTTTCCTCCCACAGTCCAAAAACACACGTTGGTAGGTTGATTGGCGACTCAAAAGTGTGTGTAAGTGAATGTGTCTGTGTTGCCCTGTGAAGGACTGGCACCCCCTCCAGGGTGTATTCCCGCCTTGCGCCCAATGATTCCAGGTAGGCTCTGGACCCACCGCGACCCTGAACTGGATAAGGGTTACAGATAATGAATGAATGAATGAATGTGCATTAAAACAAGAAAAACCTGTTCTTCGAGGATTATTATTATTATGAAGTTGGCCTAACGTTTGTAGAGACCTTCAAAGTTTGCTCACCTGTTTGCTACAGCTTCTACAGTTCCGGAATGGTTTTTGAAACAATGCTGTGAGAATTTGATTGCTTAGTTCACCAATAGTGAGGTCATGTACTGATGATTTGTTCTGGATCACAAGCACCGCTCCAACTCATTACAGAGATACTGCACTGAGATCCAGCCACTCAGAATATGCAGTTTCACTGCTCCACAACCCAATGTTGGGGGGCTTTACATCCTTCTGGCTGACACTTGGCCCTGAGCTTGGTGACCTAAAGTTTTGGACACATAACATTGTCTCAGGACTTCTTTTGCTTGAATATAGCAGGCAGGCAGTGTGTGGATTCTAACAAACATCAACCCCTGATTCACTTCCATTCAGGAAAGTGTGTCTGAGATGCTCTTTGTGAGTCGTTATTATGAGTTTACTCTATACATAACAGTGCCTTTCTGCAGCGTGTTGTAGCTGTGTGCAGCAGAGGCTCAGAGAGAGGAGGTGTGCAGCAATGGAAGGTTCATGGCCTGTTTCTATTTTTGTTTCTCGAGGTGACATGTGATTCATCTTCTGTGGGCAATAGTCTGAATTGTGCAGGAAAAAAAAAGAACCCAGACTCTTTCCAAGCTTGCATTTGGTGCTCTTTGGTTTTGCAACCCATGGATACAGGTGCATTTTATGGCCAGAGGTTTCTGGACACCTGCTCCTCGTCTAAAATCAATGGTACAGTAGAGGTACGTTATTAGTGAGAATTTGATGACATTCAGTGAGGACAGGTCACAAACAACTCTACAGCTTATCCCAAAGGTAGGGGATAGTACTCCATCACTGCACAGAATGCAGTTCCCAATGCATGGGGTGGGGGGTGGGGGGGTCCACCTCTTCTACAATGTCTTTGATTTGTGCTGCAAAATGTGCAAAGTGTTTACAGAAAACAGTGCACTGATGTGTGAATGGTGGCACTGTGTTCCTATGTTAAAACTTCCTGACACTTCAAAGCTACGTGACATGATCATTTTTTCCCCTTGTACATTGATTGGGACCTTCTGACTGACCACAGCGTATCTCTGGATGTTTTATATTGCACTCAGTGATGATGTAGTGATAGAGGAAATTTATGAGTCCCGCTCCGGGCCCATGTCACTGTGACAGCTGGAAACTCAAGTGAAGAGGCAGCCAGCAGCCTGAGAGCTGAGGAGGTGGGGTTGATACTGAGGCCAGGCAAGCTGACACTCAGCAGACCAGTCCAGAGTTGCCAGATTCACAGTTTACCAACGAATTGGGCAAGTGAAGATCATTACAGTGTGGGGTACGGATTTGGAGCTATTTTCAAAACAATCTGGTTTAATATAAGGACCAAGAGGCAGGCCGGCCTAGGAGCGCCAATGCCATTTGAGCATGCCGAACACATTTGAATCACAACATAGTAGCAACATTAAGGCATCGGGCTATTCTGAGGACCACCTGTGCTGTATTTGGACTCATTAGGTAAAATAAGGTAACAATGTAATTGCAGGTTTAGATCCATCATTTTTTCTTTTTTAAAACTGTATCCTTTGGGAGTCAACTCAAATAAATCCATTTACTTTGACGGTATTCCACCACTCTCACTGTGAACAGAGATCCTTCAGAGCAGGATGGCTTTGGATCTAGACTCTGAAAATAATTTTGGATGTTTCAAAACAATATCTGCCCCATTTTGCAGGGCATTGAGAATAAAAATAGGGTATATTTGGATAGAAATAGAGGGTTGACACATGTCATTCATTCATTATCTGTAAGCTATTATCCAGTGCAGGGTTGCGGTGGGTCCAGAGCCTACCTGGAATCATTGGGCGCAAGGCGGGAATACACCCTGGAGGGGGCGCCAGTCCTTCACAGGGCAACACAGACACACACACATTCACTCACACACTCACACCTACGGACACTTTGGAGTGGCCAATCCACCTACCAACGTGTGTTTTTGGACTGTGGGAGGAAACCGGAGCACCCGGAGGAAACCCACGCAGACACAGAGAGAACACACCACACTCCTCACAGACAGTCACCCGGAGGAAACCCACGCAGACACAGAGAGAACACACCACACTCCTCACAGACAGTCACCCGGAGGAAACCCACGCAGACACAGGGAGAACACACCAACTCCTCACAGACAGTCACCCGGAGCGGGAATCGAACCCACAACCTCCAGGCCCCTGGAGCTGTGTGACTGCGACACCTACCTGCTGCGCCACCGTGCCGCCCCACATGTCATTTTATTTCAAAAATCTTCTCACACTCCAATAGAAAAAAAAACCCTCTCTTCCCCATGATCATGTGACATAGCGGCAGATACTGCAGTGACTTGTTTTTGCCATGTGTGAAATGAGTTTAGAGTGTGCTTCCAGATCAGCGGGAAAGGAAAAGGGAACACACTCTTTGTCCTTTTAAGGTACGGTCATAGGAATGTTGAATGTAATATAACAGATATAACATTTTCTGCCTTTGTTCGAAACACAGAATATTACACTGTGGACTTGTATTGAGAGGGTATATATATTCTGAACCCATATGAATGATTGACTCCCCATTCCTGAAATATCAGTGATGCTTGTGTGACATATGGTTTGCAGATGACTGCAATCCAGAAAATCTAGGCTTGTCTGGACTTGTTAAAGGAGTGGCTCTGACCAGCTGGACCATGCAGACATAAGCTTGTGTGACATAAACCTACAGAAAAATATAAAAAGCCTTAATTCCAGTTTTTTTTTGTAACGTTTTTTTGTGGTGTAACTGACGATGGCAGCTAGTTTACGAAAAACGGATGGTTGTTTAGCCTGAATAGAGAAAACATGTCCGTTGTTATGAAACGCTTATGGAGTCATTTAGTCTTATGAATGAAAAGGTAATGTGAAGTTTTTCCCAGAAATGGTATCAGGTTTTAAACATGGTTTTAGGAGTGGAGATGTGTGGCTGGATCTGGCAACCCTGGGCGAGTCTAACTGAGGCATGCGTACTTCTCATGCTGAGGGTCTCCTCGTGTTTCAGTGCGTGTTACACAGACGGACAATGTGCCATAACACACACACACACACACACACACACACACACACACACACACACAGAAAGAAAAAGCTTCTAAAGGCTCTCCTCACATTAGTCAGTAAGATGTAAACACAGCCAGTGTGTTTATATATGAGTGGGGTATTTGTACATGAGTCAGAGCAGAAGAAGTGGGCAGATGTTCACTTAGAGAACCCAAAGAACCTGAACAGGTGGCGTTCCTCAGGACAAACGCGTCAACGCGCGCAGACGGACAGCTGCTCGGTCTGTAATCTCCTGCTGACCAGAGCTTTTCTCAGCGCTCAGATCCTCCTCCTCTTCACTCCAGAACTCAGAGGATTTCCCGCAGATTCTTCTCTGTACAGCGCTCTCCTGACGCTCCGCTCCTTCTCCGTCTCCAATCGGACCCCGCCGAGGATGTGTTTGCTGCAGCTCTCCGCCTGGACTCTATAGATTTTCTCGAGCTTCTCGCAGTTCTCTATCCATCCACGTGTTTTAAAGCGTCTGGGGGAAAACAACAGCATGTTCCCCGAAATCAACAACAAGGTAAAGCAGCCTCCAGCTCTGGAGAAACTGGATTCCTATCATAATGTTCCAGGCTGATGTGGAAGCCCCTTCTGTCACTTGAGAAAATGTACAGCCATTTAGTAAGTTACAATACTGAGAAATGCTCTTATTGATCACAAACCAACACATAATCCTTACTATCTCATAATTCATTTACTATCTCACAATTATGTTAGCATCCAATAACCTACATACTATCATTTTTCTTTGCTATCTCATAACTTATGACTTACTATGTCAGAGTCATGACTTACTATCTCATATTTATGATTTAGTTTCTCATAATTATGATCAGATCTACAACTTACTATCTCATATTTATGATTTAGTTTGTCAAATTTATGATCAGATCTACAACTTACTATCTCATACTTATGATTTAGTTTGTCAAATTTATGATCAGATCTACAACTTACTATCTCATACTTATGATTTAGTTTCTCATAATTATGATCACATCTAATGACTATGACTTAAAATCTTATTTATGACGTACTATCTCATAAATATGACTTACTATCTTAAAATTATGCACTGGTATCTCATAAGTATCTCATACTTATGATACCATTCATTTATCTCAGAATTTATGATTTGCTATCATCATCATTTATGACTTACCGTTTTACTATCATGATTTATCATCTCATAATTATGACAACATCTAGTAACTATGACTTACTATGTCTAAATCATGACTTGCTATCTCATAATCATGACTAATGTCCTCAGATATATGACTTACTATCTCATATTCATGACTTGCTATACCATAACCATGATTAACTATATCAGTATGATTACTGCTATATCAATAATTAAGACTTATTATTGGCTGAAAGTGGCTTTCTGTTATGTGTGAGATTCTATCTTACCATCTCATGACAAGTCGGACAAGTGCGTTCAGACGTTTGTGTTATTACTGAATGGCTGTGTATTTGAAGTATCAGGGATGGGCTCCGTACACTGCAAATCTATATTGTGGTCTATACCTCAGGTAAAGATAGCCTCTGAGTGCACTGTACTGCACTGGAACATTGTGTGAGGGCAGATCTTTATAACTGGTCTATTTCAGTTTCAGTGTGGCTGCTTTTAGACGTTTTATTGCTGATGATGCTGTTGGACGCACAAACTACTTGGATTCCTCCACGTACAGCTTCCTTTCTACCTCCAACACTTCTCAGCTCCTCACACAGTTTAACCTCAGTGCTGTACAGGAACAACACCTGCTTTAGAGTAGTACCTTATTTTGAGATATTAAGCACCTCATGACTTATATCTCACTCACACACGTAACTCCTTGCTAATTCACACGCTCACTCGTGGTTAATAAAACAGGCCATATTTTGTTCTTCACGTCAGTGACACTTGTTGCCCTGTGGGGTTCAGTATGTGTCATTTTGTCCTGTGGTGTTGAGTGTCTGTCAGTTAATAGTTTTTTGGCAGTAGTGTTACGTGATTATCATATTTTCTCATGTGATATTCAGGGTCCTGTAAACGTTAGTGTCCTGTTGTGCTCAATAGTTGTTGTAGTTTTTACAGTGGACTTAAAGGAACATTAGGTCAAATTTGGCTCCAGGGCTCCCGCTACAAGGGAGGGGGGGTGTTCCTACCCTTCTCTAAAAGTTACATAGTGCAGTTCCAGCAGTGTTGAGCCCGGAGTTGCAATGACAGAGGCTGTTTTACAGGTCAGTGAATTATTATAATGATTTTGAAGCTGATGTTTTAAGGTATAGGTTCTCCCTTGTGTTCCTTTAAATGTCCTGCACTGTACACTCAGTGTCCTGTGGTGTTTAATGTAAGTCATTTTATCCTGCGTTCCTCATCATCCATTTCAGTGTTGTCTAGTATTCAGTGTCCAGTAGTGTTTAGTTTCTTTTGGTGTTCAGCAACTGTCACCTTTGTCCACTATATTAAATTTGTTGGCTGCTGATTTGCTGAGTATTTCTTCATTAGATGTGCGTTCCTTTAGTTTCAGGGCTGTCTCCAAGGTGCTTCCGGATTAAGTAACTGTTTCCACTGAAGTGAAGCGGGCAGGAACATATTTGGCAGAGGAACATGTGATAGTTCCTTGGTATCAAAAACCCCAGGCTAGTGTCTAAGTGAAGTGCCTGTCAACAAGTCACACAGTAGAAGGTTTTAGGTCACCATATCATGAGCTCAGAGGCCTCGGGGTGTCGGGAAGCACATATGGTGTGCTTTTGGTCATACCTTTGTCTGCTGGGCTTCTCAGATGACCCCAGCACCCTCTCAGCTGCTTCGTTTAGCAATAAATCCTAGCCCCCTAACATCGGATTCACTGTATAAAATCAAATGTATATGATGTTCGTTTTTTGTTCATTTAAAATAGTTTTATTTTCTGTTTGGTGTTCCAACATTTCTTCATACGTGAAAGTTATTGAAAGGCAGTCTCTAGACTACATGCCAGAACATCCTGTGAGGTTTTGATGGCATTCAGCCATGGGAAAACTACTAAGGATCCATAGCAGTGGATTCCTGAAAGTTAAATTATTTCACTGACTGGGGGGTGATGAGCTCTCGCCCCTCGCTGCCGTTGTATTCTTAGCTGAACCTATGTGTGCTTTTAGGTCCTTTACACCTTTATTTGCTACACATGGGAAAACATGGGAATTTCTTTTTTAATTCATCCGAGAACTTACATTTACGTTTCGGCATAGCTGCTCGCGATGAGGGTAGGTACATGAGCTTTGCCTGACGTAAACAAGGACTACTGACGTGCAGACTGACCAATTAAATGTTTACAGAGAAGGTTATCAACCAATAACGGTAGCTCTAGAGTCAGACCGTCCAATCAGAAGATTTTAGGCTACTTCACCACGCCCCCTTCTCATTCAAGCGAACCAATCGGAGTAGGGGAGGGCGGGACTAGTTTGTGAATGAAACTTCTCGAAGTTCTGTGTAAGCTCTAGAAAACAAAATCCCGGACGTTTGTGAAATTCCGCCCGGACATTTTTTTAAGTCTAAAAAAGAGGACATGTCCGGGTAGAAGAGGACGTCTGGTCACCCTATATAATATGCAACTTAAATCAGTCACTGACCACAGGAAGGTACACCATAGTGACCTCTGCTGTGCACACTGACCCACATAGACTTCAGCAGTGAGGTAGAGTGACTTTGCAGTTAAGCAGGTGTTAATATTTGAATGTGTTTTGAGTCTCTGGCTCAAATTCCGGCACCAACAACTCAGCCTGCAGAATATCTGCTCTCCCTTCACTAAATGTGCCTTTCCTGTCCCTGCTGCATCTGCCCTCCCCAAATTAGATTCAGGTAAATATATTTCCCACTACTATATCCCTGCATTATAATTCACTTAAAGGAACACTAGGTAAGATGTGGTCATTTTACTCCTGGGCTCCCCCCACAGTTCATTCATTCATTCATTATCTGTAGCGCTTATCTGATTCAGGGTCGCGGTGGGTCCAGAGCCTACCTGGAATCATTGGGCGCAAGGCGGGAATACACCCTGAAGGGGGCGCCAGTCCTTCACAGGGCAACACACACTCACACCTACGGACACATTTGAGTCGCCAATCCACCTACCAACGTGTGTTTTTGGACTGTGGGAGGAAACTGGGGCACCCGGAGGAAACCCACGCGGGCACGGGGAGAACACACCAACTCCTCACAGACAGTCACCTGGAGGAAACCCACGCGTACACGGGGAGAACACACCACACTCCTCACAGACAGTCAGCCGGAGGAAACCCATGTGGACACGGGGAGAACACACCAAACTCCTCACAGACAGTCAGTCACCCGGAGAGGTCTCTGGAGCTGTGTGACACTACCTGCTGAGCCACCGTGCCGCCCCTCCCCCCACAGTTGCAGAATGTAATTCACTTTTACAGCTCTGTCCTAAAAATCAAGGTGGTTTCCTTAGTGCAGTTTCTGCAGTGCTTCCTATTACCGCCCAGTAAAGCAGCACACTGATTTTGATGCTAAAATTTTAAGGTAAAAATACATTCTAGGGTCCCTTTAATTACCAGTAAACTGTCATTTTAATTTTAATGGTCAGTGCTAAACTGAAGGTTGAATTTTCATGCTTTGCTTTATGTGATATTACAAAACAGTAAATGTAAAAGCTATATTTAAGCTATTTGTATATGCTCCATATGTTGAGTCAGTGATATGTTTTTAACATTAAAGTACTTTTTTAGTAAAGTCTGCCCAGTGATGGTACTCATGCTACATATATCATTACACATCTTTCCTAAACCTTTCATGTAAATGAATGTGACCGTAACCAGTATCTCTCACAGACACCCAACACCCCCCACCCTCCCCTGCCTCTAGATCTCTGTCTGTGCCAAATACCATTGTGTGTTTTAGAAGTACATAAGCACTTGGATTAAGGGTGCGAAAACCACTTAAGCTCTGCGGCGCGTATGGATTGGATCATCGCATTGTGTGTCAGTCGGTCTACAAGATCGTCCACTCTGCCTGACCTCCCTTTGCATCCCTACAGAGGCCCTACAGAGTGAGACTTCATAGTAAATGAGCTAAAGTCAAGTCCTGGAAGGCCATAAAACTGTCCAGTTGTCCAGCTCAAAACGCACATCTCCCAAAACAGTAACTTTACAGGAGAAGGAAAAACTTTTACTTGAAGTCAGTGTAAAAAAAGATTTTATTCTGAGTAATTTTGGAGCATTTCTATTGGCCCATTCATCATGAAATTTTCACTTGCTGTGAAGGACATCTGCTGTGTTCAAACTAAAAATCCACAAAAATGGAGATGCGTGTTTTTAATTGGACAGCGATCATATATTAATCTATTTTGCCTACAGCGATTTAGCTTTGCCAATTTACATTGTGGTATATACTACATAATTGTGTGGAATAAGAAGATAGACAACGGCCATGTCATTTCCCCCCCCCCTCATTTTGTTACATAAAGCGCCAAAATAAGATACTGGACAATAGAGCCCTGAATAAAGTCTTTCATCAGTTTAATCAGGTCTGGAGGAGTACAGGGCACTGAAATGTGTGATGTGGTGGTCATCCAGGGCTGAGCTTTGACAGATTGTGGGAGTTGGAGCAGTGCCCAGCTGGACTGGGCTTTTCAGTCCATCCATATGTTGTCTGTCAGCACTATGGACACTGCTGTCCCCACGACTAAGACAAACGCATGCCTGTTTCCTCACCTCTGCATGTGCCAAAGTCTGGCCTCATGACAAATCAGTGGGGCCCCTTTGATAGCCCTGATCCCTCAGCTTACGGACAGCAAATGGGTTCCTGGAGGGAGGCTGGTGGGCTTTAGAGGGGCTGCTGTAGAGCATTCAATTGGGCCGCCACTTTAGGATACATATGGCTGGCTTTAGGCCAGCTTCACTGTGCACTTTGATTTCTTTTCAATGTTTGGAGTTTTCTCCATTGTCTAAAAGTACTCCAGATGCCTCTGCCATGGGCAGAGAGAGAGAGAGAGAGAGAGAGAGAGAGAGGAAGCCTAGCATACTGGACCAGACTCATTTCCAGACACTAGGGCTTCGTAAACACATTAGACCAGTTTCCAGTGAGGAAGCATCTTCTGAATTTTCTAAAAAAGTGTGAGTCTTGAACTATGCCTTTAAGGCAGAAAATCAGATTTGGGCCGCTTCAGCCTGGTAATATGATCGATGCTTTAAATAAGCATTTTGAGCGTATATGCATGCATTTCCCTTCGTCTGGCAGAGATGTATATTCACCTTGTCGTAAGGTAATGGTCTGAGAATATGAGCTAACATCAGTGGACAAGACCTTCAGTCAGCGCAGATAATTACAATCATAGGATTTTGCCATAACTATGACAGGCCTCACTGTGATGTATCCACAGTACAGTATACACAAACTGTCATTTAGAAAAGGCTGTAAGTAGAAATAGCTTTTATGCACAGTCTATCAGAACTGTGAATGACCAGCACTGGCACAAGAGCTATTTAGACCGCTGTGTGATGAGCTCCAACACACACACACACCTCTACATTTCAAGGAGTACTTTCCATTTAATAATACACTCGCTCATTGCACATGTTCAAAACAGCCTACGTCATCCAGCATGGAAGGACTGCAGAACAAGAACATCACTGTTCAGTGTGAGGTTTACTGCAGTAAAATGATTAAATATTAAAATGTGAATCTTAGGGGTTAATACATTTCCGGAGAATAGAAGGAACCAAACTTTCTCAACTCTCTGGTTGGAACACATCATTCCTATTGAGATTTACATTTTCAGCGTTCACAGGTACGTAATGAACATTGTGATTACATCCTTACACTGCTTGTATGTGTGTTATGAGTGCAGGCTTAGGACTAAATATATATATATGAGGTAAATCAAGAAGAGAGACCTTGATGAATCATGCGGTGTGTTGAATAATGCTGTGTGAATTCTGAAGCGAGAGCTGGTTCCCTGGGTGTTCAGACTGCTTCCCACATACTGTGGGTTTTTATTTAAGAGCTATCACAGGCTGTAGGAGGTGAGAAGTGCCCACACATTCACGTCATTCTCTATGTTTGTTCTGTTTATTTCTGCAGGCAGCCAGACCAGAGGCTTTCCCTCACCCTCAGAGATCACAGGCTGAGAACACACGCCTGGGAATCAACCGCGCTTACCCCCAGGTAAAATACATCCCTGAGTACAGCACACTCACATTTACCCCCAGATACAACACCTCACTGTATACACAACACTCACATTTACCTCCTAATACAACACCTCCCTATATACACCACACTCACATTTACCCCCAGATACACCTCCCTATATACAGCACACTCACATTTACCCCCACATACAACACCTCACTGTATACAACATACTACTCCAAGGAAAACTCCTCCATTCTTCGCAAAATTTAGGGACACAAGTTTACAGTATATTTATTCTAGTCTTAGTTTCAGTTTCCTCTTCATTTTAGTTTTCCACTCATTATGCAGTGATTATGCAGTAGATACACTTTCCAAGCCAAGCGTTTCTAATGGTACTGTAAGTACCTTTAAATTTTTAATGCTGTGCCTGATGTGATTGCATCTCCTTCAATACCAGCCTTTAACTATGTGACACGCTGAACTTATGGAAGTATCATCCACCTTAAGCGGCGTGGTGTGCGGTGGTTAAATAGAGACAGAATCCTTTGAACATGTTGTGGTTTAAAGGCACAGCTGCGGTACCTGAGGAGCAAGTCCTCTTGTTTATGGCCTGGTTACTGTATTCAGCCGCTCGCGTGCTTCTGCAGGTGCCTCTGCTCTAAATTTAGTTTCTGTCTCTATGCATCATAATCAAGCTGGCAGATACTGCAGCAGCCCTGGAACACATGAGATTAAATATCATGTCTATCTATAGATGCAGTTGCTCTTTTTTCGGCCCAGAATGTTGCAGTTGGAATCTCCGACCGGAGGGCGTAAAAACCTGCAAGGTGCAAATGTACTTCCTACTTAATATATTGCCCTACATTTAGTTTTTAGAGCTCAGAAATCTCACGTTATTCCTCATCAGCAGGATTGGAATAGGAATCTAGCCCAAACAGCCCAAGGATTTTGATGCAATGGGAACATATCAGATGCAGGGTCAGTTTCCCTGGCAAATGTTGACCATAGCCCTAAGCTAGAAAGTTGTTTTTATTGATTGCCGTCAATGCTGGAAATAATTTTTCCTGGAAGACCACTGAGAGATGAGAAGGCTTGTAGAATGTACATCCACACCTACCGTACGCAGATAGTATTGCCTTATAAGCCCTGTATATACGCCTCCAAATTTAACAGCACTGAAAACAGGTCAGCACCAAGAGTAGAAAATGGCCTTCACTGTCAGAACAAATTTTTTTGTTCCACTCTCACTCTCCCTGCCTTCCTTGAAATTCCATCCTCTTAGCAGGGGGCAGGTCAATAGGGCCGCTGACCGCTCGGTTTAGCAGGCTGAATGGTGTGTGTTTATCAGAAGTGGTGTCTAAGGGACAAAGATGCATTGAGAACAATTTCACAGTCAGTGAGCTGGACAAGTCGTAAGTGGCACTCTGTAATGTATTATTGATGAAAGGTTAAAATGTTAGTTTACCTGTTAATCTTCTGCATTAACCCTGGAATTTAACCTGAAAAGTTTTATCCTTTATTCATCCAATTGCATACAATTAAGCATGGGGTGGTACCACGGCTCTGCAGGTAGTGTCACAAACACAAAACTCCTGGATCTCAGGGTACTGGGTTCTCCCTGTGTCTACATGGGTTTCCTCCATGTGCTTAGGTTTCAGAAAGACATGTTTCTTGGTTGGATAGCTGGATTAAGGTTAGGGTTAGTGTATAGTGTCCGTGGATTGGTACCCTGCCCAGGGTGTATTGTTGGTAGGCTCTGGACCGGCTATGACATGAATGAATGAATTAAATCAAGTGCCACCTACCAATGCCTAATTTACATATCATTTACATGATTCATGCCCTAGTTTTTTCCATTTTTTTCAGTAACAAACCAATGAAATGTTGAAAAACATGAACCAATGGTTGTGTTGGAAAAAGAGCAGTGAGTGACCACAATGACCACACTTTAGAATGTGAAAATAATGCAGAGTGGAAAAATAATCGTCCAGCATTGGTACCTGACCTCATACCCAATACCGACACCCACTGATACCATTGTGCCATCATTAATCCTGGTGTTTCTCTCCTGTAGAAGTGTGGTACAGGAACTGGCACCTTGCCCCAACTCGACCCACCTGTCAAACAGGTGGTGGTGACCAATGGCAAACTCCTCCACCAATCAGATGGCATCTTGCCCAACATCGTCAAACAGCTGGTGCAGAATGTCCAACAGAGTCAGGTGACCCAACGCTGCTCTTAATGAGTAATGATTTTGTCTGGTCTTTGGTCATTCGAAAGGTTACATTGTGAAAGTAAATATGAAAGTCATTCTACAATCAGTCGCATAACAAGTATACAAACATTTTATACACACTCACATATATATATATATAAGCAGTTTGAATCATTAAGCATTCACAAAATGTGAAGCCTAGGAGAATAGATTTTTTTGGTTTGGTTTCATCACTGAGAGCTGACCATGCTTTAATACACAGGAGGAGAGGGAGAGGCCAAGGCCTCAGTTCCCCGCACGCTTCGGCTCCTCTGTGGACAACATCTCTGAGTCTACGACCAGAAGTATCATCAACAAGTTTGAGAAGATCCGGACATATGAGGGACAGAGGCTGCCCATGTCTCCAACAGGTGAGCCATACACAGCTGGGTGTAGAAAAAAATGTGAAGGAATTAGCTTAGCATGATGTTGACATCTTTTGGCTGACATATCAGAATTGGGTGGTTAGTATTCTCCAAGCATATAGAGCTGTTCAGTATCTCTGGATCATATATTGGCCCCAATATTAACAAACTAGATTTGTATTAGATAATTAATCAGATAATCCATGGGATGAAGTTTCAAATAATAACAGGGAAACTTCTGGAATTTAACAAACACATGGATAAATAGGATGAACGTAGCAACAGTTGTTGTAGTTAAGCCATCCTAAAATCTGGAGCTCCTGCATCCCTCTCAACACCCCACCTCAACCCTGACCAGTGCAGAACACAATAATGAACTTAAGAAAAGGCACATTTGCTTTAGTTGTATGCTGTAGTAACAATTAAAGCATTAACATGCTCAACATTTCAGAGACGTAAGTAAAGCCGTGCAGATTTCTGTCTGGAAAAGCCGGCATGTTTCTTGGAGAATCTAAATGACCTGAAATTCCCTCTGCTCCCCTCCATCCCGCCGACAGCTGCACTCAAGCACTTCCAGAGCCAGCTCACAGAGTACGAGCGAGAGGAGATTATGGACTACACTGAGATCTGGTATCTGGCCTTGGATGCCAAGAAGATCGAGGGTTGCCAGGGATCTCCACACAATTCCGGCTATGATGACGAACACGGCAGCTACCTCAAGGTAACATCAGAGAGTGCGAAAGAGGGGCTATGCGCACACACTGCAAGGTGCAGGGTTTAAATACTGTCACTTGAAGGAAAATTAGACACTCATATTTTTTTACATCACATAGTGTTCCTAAGGCTGGGTCTGTATTAGTGCGATTAGTTTCTAGGCATATACTTTTTATAAAATGTTCAGGGGATAAAGGAATAGCTGTGAGCAGCTGTAGATTAAAGGTAAATAGGAGGTGTCTTGGAACTGGTCTGCTGGTTTAATCCCCGGTGCTGGCAGGAAAGGTGGGGCTGAGGGGAGTGAAGGACCAGCGCTGTCCTCCTCCCTCAAAAACATGGCTAAAATGCCTTTGAGCAATGCACCTAAACCACAACTGCCCCCTGGGGACAGAGGTGGCTGTCCAATACTCTGGGTATGTGTTTACTGCCCGTAACCACTAGTGTGTGTGTGTGTGTGTGTGTGTGTGTGTGTGTATTTAAAGTCCACTTTTAACATGAGTGTGTCTGGGAGTATCAAAAATAATCATATACATTTTTACATGACCGTTATCCAACTCGCAATATTTTGAATTTGTGTCTTTAGGATGTGCTTTGTTCTCTTTGTCCTTTATTGCCTCTCTCTATAAATATACTAGTCCAGCATGAAACACTCCTTAAATTCACAGCATGAGCGTTTGCAGTGTGAGCACTGTAGGACCT
Source organism: Hoplias malabaricus (assembly GCF_029633855.1). Taxonomy (NCBI): domain Eukaryota; kingdom Metazoa; phylum Chordata; class Actinopteri; order Characiformes; family Erythrinidae; genus Hoplias; species Hoplias malabaricus. Next base: position 31,549,522 of record NC_089816.1, read on the forward strand.
TCATTAATTGTCTAATCGGTTCATGGCCCATTTCAGAGGTCCCAGACAATGAAGCGCTCCAAGTCTTTACACACATAGCCCATATTTGGAAAAGTCTACTTCTCCATGATTGAGTTATGCTGCATCAGGTCGGGCTCTGGGTGTTTACTGAGACAACAGCACAGTGAATGACACACTGATCTCATACTCAACCTCACGAGAAGCAGGGAAATTGCATTACAGCATGAGGCCAGCTAATCTCCTGCAGACCCTCACGTGAACCCTCCTCGTCCTGTCCACTGTCAGTGCGCTCTCACCAGAACAGAGACTTTTACCACATGCTCTTTGCATTATTTAAAGGTTTGGACCCGCTGCCCTCTCTGTGGTCACCACAGCATGAGTTTGACCCCCAGAGAAACTACTGTGTGAAAGTCAGAGACCATATTTAATTCATTGTATTTCCATAAAAATGAAAGTCATTAGAAGTCATTCATTTTCATCAGGAAACATCGAACAGTACTCAGAAACACGAGGCTTTAAATCTAATATCACATTATTCCTATATTTAGTGGTGTTTACCCTGTCAGTCTTGGAAGGTTTGTGTTTTTTGCATCTTTCAAATCGAGTACAATCAGAGGTGTTGGACCCTGAGGTCTGGGCTCGAGATTGGTCAGTACATTGTTCAACAGCATGTTGGTTTGATTTATTATTAATATTCATTCTTTTTTCGCTATCATTAATGTAACAGCTTATAAAATGAATCATGAACACTTGCCAGGTCTAACCACTGTGAGTGAACAGGTGTCTTCTCAGTACTCTAGACTGAGCAATGGATGGTTGTTAATAATCCAATTATTATTAATGACGCTGAGGTCGGGCGGCACGGTGGCGCAGCAGGTAGGTGTCGCAGTCACACAGCTCCAGGGGCCTGGAGGTTGTGGGTTCGATTCCCGCTCCGGGTGACTGTCTGTGAGGAGTGTGGTGTGTTCTCCCCGTGTCTGCGTGGGTTTCCTCCGGGTGCTCCGGTTTCCTCCCACAGTCCAAAAAAACACACGTTGCAGGTGGATTGGCGACTCGTAGGTGTGAATGTGTGTGTGTCTGTGTTGCCCTGTGAAGGACTGGCGCCCCCTCCAGGGTGTATTCCCGCCTTGCGCCCAATGATTCCAGGTAGGCTCTGGACCCCCCGCGACCCTAGAATTGGATAAGGGTTACAGATAATGAATGGATGGATGGACGCTGAGGTCTGGATTGTGGCCAGTCCATTGTTCGGTAGCTTCTTTGTTTGATTTAGGAATGTGTGACTTTTTTAAATCTATTTCCCTAATCCAGGTAACAGTTTCTTGACATTTCCACATACGTTCTGACACAGCACTGAGTTGGTTTCTCACAGTGGTCAGAGACATGGACAGAAATACTTTTTAGATCTGAAACAATAATGGAACTTGCTTTTTTCAAAGATTAAAGACTTAAGTGATGTTTATCTGGACAGTTGGTTTTCTGGTTTTCATGGTTGTGTGGAGTGCTGTTTTAAAAGTGCAGTTTTGGAAAATGCTGTTTATTTTCCAGTGACGTTTCCTTTCCCTATGATTTTCCTTAAAATCTCCCCAAAATATGAAGCCCTTGGCTAGATTTTAAATAACAGTAGGGTGGTCTCTGACTTTCGCACAGTAATGTAACTCCAGAGGATTTTACTCCCCAAGACTGAAATGATAAATGGGTCATTTATATTAAACGTTGACAGAGAAAGAAGGACAAATATGGAATGGGGGGAATTTTCAGCTCATTTGTCTGTCTCACTTTTACCCATCTTTCCCCACTGCGAAACAGTAGGTCTTCCTGCCAGATGGAGATGGAAATAGCTGTGCTTCGGCTATCCATAGCTGAGACATGACTCTTCTTCCAAATATGATCTGTTTGCAGGTTGTACATGACCACATTGCCTATCGTTATGAGGTCCTGGAAGTGATTGGGAAGGGCTCCTTCGGGCAGGTCCTCAAATGCCTGGATCACAAGACGAACGAAATGGTGGCCATCAAGATCATCCGCAATAAGAAAAGGTATATCTCAAAAACAGCGTCTTCTTTAAGAGCGCCCCCACCTCAAACCGGAGAGGATGTAGAGTGTTATAACATGATTATCAAACTCTGAGTGGAACCTTGAAGAATTAACTACAAACTGTCACTGTCACAACAACACACAGTGGAAAACCTTTGGGGTGAATTGGCTGTGTGTGTGTGTGATGCCCGGTCCAGGGTGTGTTCCTGTCTTGTGCCCCAAGATTCAAGGGAGTGTCCAGACCCCCCACAAACATGAACAAGCAGAAGCAGATACAGAACAGTATTGACTGATTGATATTCAGACTTGAACACTGAATTGAGATAAAAGGACAAAGTGTAAACTGGACTTTTCCCATATTTCTCTTATAATCAGTTGAGCGTTTCATTCTCTCGCTTGTTTGGAGCGGAGCTGGTCAGAATGTGACCATCTGATCTGTACATGACTGAGTCAGAGGTCAGTGTGAAACCCAGAGAAGTGTTAAAAGGCATCAGACCGTATCTCCTTTCCCATCCACGCTCAAGTGACCTGCTCCTCAGACACACCACACACCCTGTGATTGATTCAGAAGCCTCAGCTTTACAGCCTTTCAATAATGCAGCAAACAAAATGAGAGCTTAGTGCAGAGGGCCTGCCCTGGACTTATCACTGGGCTTAAGACTGAGGCTTTGAACTTGGGCTTTAAATAAGCTCAAAAGTTGTTCTCAGTTTAGCTTATGTAACTACTGAAGGGCTTTTTTACACATAGCCTCATTTCAGCTTTCAAATCTACCTTGAGAAGTATTTTAGCGCAGGCGAGTTATTTCTCAACAAGTGAAAAACAAATCAGGAACAGGAAAGTATTCTAACGTTTCTGAAACTTTCAATTCGTGTCACAGATGTAGTTTTTTTTTTAATATAAAACTAATATCAAATATGTGGCTTCAAACCAAGTGATACAGAGCATTAAGTTGATTGAGAAAATACATTCAAGATATTCTGTAATATTATTGTGCATCAAAATGTTAATGTAAATACAACCAAGGGTTAACTTCAGTGATTTCATTGCAGTATATTCATTTATTAATTCTTTGTCTGTAACCGATTATCTAGTTCAGGGCTGTGGTGGGTCCGGCGCCTACCTGGAATCACTGGGCACAAGGCGGGAACGCACCCTGGATGTGACATTGCAGAATATTGTTACTACATAATTACTGAAGTTGATATGCATTTATGTCAGCAATTCCACCCCAGTATCTTATACTCCCCCTAATTACTCACCGTGCCACCAACCTGAGAGTGTGAATGCAAACACAGTGTTTACAAAATACGTTAATCCAGCCACTATTTCTTTTCAAACTGCTGCTAGTGTAACACCACTGGAGAGCTCAGTGTGCTTTGAAGTGAATGTCAACTGTGTGAGAGAGAGAAGGGGCGAATGATAGAGATAAGTGGAATTTTGCCCACATACAAAGCGAGGCCAATTGTACTGTCTCCCACACTCAAATGGCCGAGGCATCACCAGGGGCTTAAACCTGTGTGATTTGGTGATTTGAGAAAGTAATAAATGAAGGCACTGAGGTTAATGTACACTGTTTCCTCTATTTATCTGCAGGTTCCATCAGCAGGCTCTGGTTGAGCTGAAGATTCTGGACGCTGTGAGGAGGAGAGACCGCGACAACTGCCACAACGTCATCCACATGAAGGATTATTTCTACTTCCGCAATCATCTCTGTATTTCCTTCGAGCTGTTGGGGTGAGCACAGCCCTGTACCCTGTAGGTTAACTGCTGATGGTTAAAGGATCTCAGAGTCCTGGATAATGCAGTTTAGACCTTTTCACTGAGATACAAGACACCACAGACACAGAGGGAGTCAGCGGCTCAGCAAGTGCAATCAGCGAGGGACTCTATGTATTATTAGTTCTTATCTGTTATCTTATCTTAACATATTTGGTTTGCTTAAGATACTCAGTGAATAAGTCAAAGTGTGCGCTGCCAGAAAGAAGTAACTCTAACAGTAGTTTATTCATCAAAGGTAAAAACAGTGTAAATTTACCTTCAAATGGTATAACAGTGGTTTTAATTGTGTACCATAAATATTAGACTACTTTCAATTCAACAAGGAGAGGGGAGCTTTACTAATTTTCCTAATAGATATATTAAACAGGGCGGCACGGTGGCGCAGCAGGTAGTGTCACAGTCACACAGCTCCAGGGACCTGGAAGTTGTGGGTTCGATTCCCGCCTGTCTGTGAGGATTGTGGTGTGTTCTCCCTGTGTCTGCGTTGGGTTCCTCCGGGTGACTGTCTGTGAGGAGTGTTGTGTGTTCTCTCTGTGTCTGTGTGGGTTTCCTCCGGGTGACTGTCTGTGAGGAGTTGGTGTGTTCTCCCTGTGTCTGCGTGGGTTGCCTCCGGGTGACTGTCTGTGAGGAGTGTGGTGTGTTCTCCCTGTGTCTGCGTGGGTTTCCTCTGGGTGACTGTCTGTGAGGAGTTGGTGTGTTCTCCCTGTGTCTGCGTGGGTTTCCTCCGGGTGACTGTCTGTGAGGAGTGTGGTGTGTTCTCCCTGTGTCTGCGTGGGTTTCCTCCGGGTGACTGTCTGTGAGGAGTGTGGTGTGTTCTCCCTGTGTCTGCGTGGGTTTCCTCCCACAGTCCAAAAACACACGTTGGTAGGTGGATTGCCGACTCAAAAGTGTCCATAGGTGTGAGTGTGTGTTGCCCTGTGAAGGACTGGTGCCCCCTCCAGGGTGTATTCCCGCCTTGCGCCCAATGATTCCAGGTAGGCTCTGGACTCACCGCGACGCTGAACTGATTACAGATAATGAATGAATGAATGAATGAATGAATGATATATTAAACAGCACAGTCTGATAAATCACACCTGTGTGTATCATTCATCTTTCTTTTTCTTTTCTGATTTTAAGACATCAGAATATAGTAAAGCACAACTTATGAAATGTGCCATAGCATTTCCAATTACATTTATTTCCCTGTATTTGGCTTTAGCCCAGTATTCTTTAACTGTGTATTAAAATGTGCAGAAGTGTGTTCTATGCACAGGCTGTAGGCTTGTTTTCACTTAGATAACCACCTAAATGTTTTACCATTGGTGCACAAACATTTACACACAACTGCAAGACACACTGTGGTGTCTGAATTGTATTAATATTACTGCATTTGTGATATTATATGAGTTAATGTTAAGATAACATAAAACTTTACTATTCCCCAAAGAAAAATCAGTGTGTTATAGCAGGTTAAATAAATTAAACACAAGATATAAGCCAAATGGGGGCAGCCTTGGCCTAATGGTTAGAGAACTGGGCTCGCTACCTGAAAACTGCCGGTTCATTTTCCTGGAAAGGCAGGAACATCCATGACTGAAGTGCCCTTGAGCAAGGCACTGAACCTCAGATGCTCCCCGGCCACTGGGGATGGCTTCCTGCTGCAGCCTGCAGTTCACTAGTGTGTGTGTGTGTGAGTTCACTGCCATCGATGGGTTAAATACAGAAGACACCTTTATTTGTACAATGACAAAAAATTGCACATAATTATTATTACTACGAATAATAAATAAATCAAATTAAAATTAAATAATTCAATAAAATGTAGTTATATAAGGAATGTATTATAGGCTGTAAACGGAATATACAGTGGTACAGCCACATACATTGGGTAATTACAGATGAAGAGCCACATCAGTAAATGGCTACTGCAGTGTTATGGTATTTATTCTTGAGAGAAGGACAGAAATGTATGTATGTATAAAAAAAGAATGTCCCGTGCTGATCTTGCATGGATGCATAAATGGAGTCTACAGTTGTCTGATAGCTGCAGCAGGGCAGGGGCAGCCTGCTGCTCAGTGTGCTTAATGTTATACTTCCCTTTAAACCTAATACAAGCAGAGTCTCATGAATATGTATGTATCAGCATTATCAGCATCAGCAGATATGTACATTAAAATATTGGATATCAGTCTCAGCTACAGTACAGGCTGCTTTCATTGCCGCCTTCCTGTAAACAGCTAGGCCCTGGTGGGTAGAGAAATTCTCCCAGATCGCTGCTGACGGAATGTTCCCTGGTCCCCTGAGACACTGGCCTGGTTTTGACCCACGCTGAGAGTGTGAAGTGAGAGTTGTATAAGGAGTCTGGGAGGCTCTGGGAGTAAAGTGATCGATTAGGATGCACTGTGAGAAACGTACCGTCACGGGCGCCCTGACCTTTAGGAGACAGTCAGATGTCTGTCCCTCGTCTCAGGTTACTGCTACCAAACCCTTTACTTAATACCTTGATTAGGTCCCTATCTCTTTCTTGGTCTGCTCATGGTGTGAAAGCTCTGGTTTCACTGGGCTCTGTGGGTGCTGTTCACAGCTGCTCTCACAAGCCCCCCATTCGGTGCCAAAGATAACTCTCAGACCATTGCTCTCAAAGGACACTTTATCAAAATACACCGCAATTAACACAGCCTTTAGAGGGACTTCACGTCTATCGATCAAAGAGCTAAAGATGTGTGGAGATGGGCATGTGTCAGAGACTAGTCAAGAGGGAAAGAATGAGCTTAGGGTTTTGATTGAATACTGCTGCCCTCTAGAGGTAGAAGGATACGTTGCATACTTGCCTTAAGTCCTTAAGCCCACTTTTAAAGCCTGCAGGGTGTGTGGCATCACTGAGGGGTAGTCAATAGGGCCTAAGTGTTCAGTTGTAAGAACCTTGAAAACAGAATTGGGAAACACTTGGAATATGCCCATTAAACTGTCAATAAACACTGAATCCTTTTCTCCATTTTCCAAGCCGTTTTCTAAATGTCACATGATCGTAATGGATTATGGATATACAGCTTTTTAAGTGTCATCTAATGTGTATTTGCAAGGAGTATAGCACTGTGGGCTTAGCATAGTGTGGAGCACAACCATATTCTGGGGTTCAATTCCCAGCTCTAGCAGGAACATTTCACTACACAGAGGAATCACTGGCCAAGATTCCTAACTCTACATTAGCCTACTTCTGTAGCCTGATTTTGGAGGGGCACATTAAATCCTCAAAGGTGGCTCTCATGTGTGCACTTAATATGGAAAATACAACAAGCTCAGTGTTCTACAGCTTTGCACAAATAAGGAATGCAAGGTTGTGAGTGTGAGTAATCAGACAGGGCTAAAGATGAAAAGATAAAGTATGTCATGCTTCTGTTAGGTGGCGATACCTGAATGAACACCCTCTCATCCACCCCCTTCTCCATTTCTACTTCAGAGCAAACCTGTATGAACTGATCAAGAAGAATAACTTCCAGGGCTTTAGTCTGGCGCTGATCCGCCGCTTCGCTCACTCTCTGCTCAAGTGCCTGCAGATGCTCCACAGAGAGAAGATCATCCACTGTGACCTCAAACCGGTAAATCGTCTCCTCCCTCACACACTCAGGCTAGAGCTTGAACTGTGGATGTGGGGTGTTAAGATGTGAAGAGTAGAGAGCTATGGAAAACAAACACATAATAAAGCTATTTATTAATTCATATGAATGAAAAAGATCCCGTTAATGTAACTTAGTGTCTCATGTTAATCATTTAGCAGCTCCTAATCATGATTTACTATTGTGTGTGAGCTCGTTATTGTTGGAGAATTAATTACTATGAGAATGTATGTTATTATAATAAAATACTAAGATGCTAAGTTGTTATTATGATTAACTTCCTCTGTATTTTGACTAATTAATTGGCTGTGTACCTAGAGGCCTGATATTAAATGCAAAAACCAGTCTCTACCATGTGTTTAATACCTTCTGCTTTGCTTTAAAGGAGAACATTTTGCTGTCTCAGCGAGGTCAGGGGAATATCAAGGTGGTCGACTTTGGATCAAGCTGCTATGAACAGCAGAGAGGTAATTTTTCTTCTCTTTCTCTCTCTTGACCTATGTAGAATTCACCGGCCCCTAGAGACCCTAAACAACTAATTTATTCTGCTTGCATAGACAACAGCCCTAATCTCTGTCTTCACTTATTCTTTTCTTGGGTTTGTATTTTCACTTACTGCCTCATAATTAGGGCTTGCTCATGGCTTTCTTTTTTCTGTACATTTTAGTGTACACGTACATCCAGAGTCGTTTCTACCGCTCTCCGGAGGTGATTCTGGGTCATCCATACAGCATGGCCATAGACATGTGGAGTCTGGGTTGTATCCTGGCTGAGCTCTACACGGGTTACCCACTGTTCCCTGGAGAGAGTGAGGTTGAGCAGATCGCCTGCATCATGGAGGTTAATTCTGTTCCTTATTCACTAATATGATGGGAAATTATATATATATATATATATATATATATATATATATGAATGTATATGTATAGATGTGTACATTAATTTTTATTCATTATCATCAATATAATTTGGGCGGCACGGAGGTGCAGCAGGTAGTGTCACACAGCTCCAGGAGCCTGGAGGTTGTGGGTTCGATTCCGGCTCTGGGTGACTGTCTGTGAGGAGTGTGGTGTGTTCTCCCTGTGTCTGCGTGGGTTTCCTCCGAGTGACTGTCTGTGAGGAGTGTGGTGTGTTCTCCCTGTGTCTGCATGGGTTTCCTCCGGGTGACTGTCTGTGAGGAGTGTGGTGTGTTCTCCCTGTGTCTGCGTGGGTTTCCTCCGGGTGCTCCGGTTTCCTCCCACAGTCTAAAAACACACTTTGGTAGGTGGATTGGTGACTCCAAAGTGTCCGTAGGTGTGAGTGTGAGTGAATGTGTGTGTGTGTGTTGCCCTGTGAAGGACTGGCGCCCCCTCCAGGGTGTATTCCCGCCTTGCGCCCAATGATTCCAGGTTGGCTCTGGACTCACCACGACCCTGAACTGGATAAGGGTTACAGATAATGTATGAATCGGTATAATTTTCTTTCTCTAATGAGTAATTTAATCATCTTCTTTTGTCTCTTGAATATCTTGTCTGTTCATTATTATTTAATATACCTCTGAGGGAAAGTACTTCATACAAGCCCTTCTTGGACTTTGTTTTACTTTCCACTGTTGTACCAAGTTTACTTCTTTCTTTTTTCTATACTGCCAGCTTTTTTAAGAACACAACACAGTATTTCACATGAAATACTGACACTGGAAAATTTGTTTCTTTAAAAGGGTTTTCTACAATTTTTCTGAATGTCTGTTTAACTGCCACCCAATGAGGTATGATGTGAAATGATAAGTCGTAGATCACCCAAGGGAACATTTCACATCTGTTTCAAAATGAAGCATTTCACACCAAACATTTGAAACAAATTGGTGGAAGGAGTTCTCCTTTAAAGGGCGGCACGGTGGTGCAGCAGGTAGGTGTCGCAGTCACACAGCTCCAGGGACCTGGAGGTTGTGGGTTTGATTCCCGCTCCGGGTGACTGTCTGTGAGGAGTGTGGTGTGTTCTCCCTGTGTCCGCGTGGGTTTTCTCCGGGTGCTCCGGTTTCCTCCCACAGTCCAAAAACACACGTTGGTAGGTGGCTTGGCGACCATAGGTATGTGTGTGAATGTGTGTATGTGTTGCCCTGTGAAGGACTGGCGCCCCCTCCAGGGTGTATTCCCGCCTTGCGCCCAAAGATTCCAGGTAGGCTCTGGACCCACCGTGACCCTGCTGAATTGGATAAGCGGTTACAGATAATGAATGAGTTCTCCTTTAAACCTAAAGCATGAATTTAACCCTGTGTTTGTTTTTCTGCTGTTGGTTTGTAGGTGCTGGGAATGCCTCCAAATGACTTTATTCAGACAGCGTCCAGAAGAAGGTTATTTTTTGGTATGTTTTCCTCCTTGATGATCAGAATAACAGCTATACACTGCATGGCCAAATGTTTGTGGATATCAACTCATCCGATATTTCTTCTGAAATTCTTCTGAATCAGTAGGGAGTTTTCCCCGTTTGTTCCAGTAACAGCTTCAACTCTTCTGAGAATGCATTTTTACAGCAGCTGTTGGCACAAGTCTGTAAGGATCTGATGGAATGGCATTTGACGGTACTGGTGTTAAATCATTTTATTTAGTCACAAATGCCACTGCAGCTCATCCCAAAGATATTGGATGGTGCGCCATCACTCCAATGAACATATACAGTGCAGTGATGCTATATTTATACCCCAGTTGCCAACACTTGGAATGTTCCTCTGTATCGTCCCATTTTGGGCCATGCTTTTCATAGAAATACTACAAGAAGTGTGTGCACAGCTGAATGTCTGGTTCTACAGTTAATGCTCATTAAATTAGCTGAAAGGTGTCTACAAACATTTGGGCATACAGTCTATAATAATGCCAAAGTCCATATTCTGGTACTGCTGAAGAATAACAGTAAGTTAACGTGTTGTGTGTTTATTCAGATTCAAAAGGGAACCCCAGGAACATCACTAACAGCAAGGGGAAAAAACGCAGACCCAACTCTAAGGAACTTGCCAGTGTCCTGAAGACAAACGATGCTTTATTTATGGACTTTCTAAAGCGCTGTCTGGTGTATGTGTACTCAAGATTACATTCTAGATAAATCAGCTAGTAAAGCAAGTTTCCCATTGATAAGTTGTGTAAATATGTAATTAAGTTATTGAACTGAAGTGTTATTGAACTCACCAAGCAGGGCATGTTATAATAGTGTTTGTTTTTGTTTCTGTGGCAGGTGGGACCCCACTAAGCGCATGACCCCAGATGAGGGTATGCAGCACGAGTGGATCCACGAGGGTCGTCTCAACAGGCTGCGCCCTAAAACTCGAACACTGAGAAAGCCTGGAGAACCTGACAATAACTTTGAGCACACATACCGCAGAACAACCACCAACAGAACCAGTGAGGGTCAGAGTTTACAACTGTTCTATTTACAGCCCTTTTAAGAACGTGGTATGCCACACTGTGAGCAAATAATATCAAAGTCTTTATTAAAAATAATAAAAATGTAAACATTTATTTCCACTCGTACAAGACCAGGCTTGTTTCTCTCTGAATAGGGAGAGGCCTATAAACCCAAAACTAAAAGCCGATGCAATGGCAGATCCACATACACTTATACTCAAAACAAAGGAGTTTTTCTTCCATTTGAAGTTTTATCAGAGTCTAATGGGGCGGCACCGTGGCGCAGCCACACAGCTCCAGGGACCTGGAGGTTGTGGGTTCGATTCCCGCTCCGGGTGACTGTCTGTGAGGAGTTGGTGTGTTCTCCCTGTGTCCGCGTGGGTTTCCTCCGGGTGCTCCGGTTTCCTCCCACAGTCCAAAAACACACGTTGTTAGGTGGATTGGTGACTCAAAAGTGTCCGAGTGTGTGAGTGAATGTGTGTCTGTGTTGCCCTGTGAAGGACTGGCGCCCCCTCCAGGGTGTGTTCCCGCCTTGCGCCCAATGATTCCAGGTAGGCTCTGGACCCACCGCGACCCTGAATTGGATAAGGGTTACAGATAATGAAGGAATGAATGAATCAGAGTCTAATGGACATTTTTCACTGAATGGCAGGACCTTGCATTTGTGTGTTTGAAATTATGAAGTGAAGTTATTAAAAAAATAAGTTGTGCGCCCCTGCCATAGACAGAGACCATAATGCGTTACAAACTTTCCCATTCATTTTTCACCGTCTATGATAATATCTTCTGTGCAGATGAAGGACAAATGTAGGGATGTATTTAGTTTCCTTAGATCAGTGGTTAGGGGGTGCAGAGTTACACACGTTTAAGCACTGCCAGCAAAAGATGGACACATATGTGAGAACTAAACCTGAAGCAGATGATGAGTTTTCTCAAGCCATAACTTCCAAAGGGAAAACAATAAAATATTATGAGGCATATCTCCAAGCTCATACCATTCACTGAAGAGATGAGGGGATTAAATGTGTCATTGTTACAGAGCAAATGTGCAGGTTTTAGGCTTTTTCTCTCAGAAAGCTGTTTTATAGTTGTATAATTTGTGCAGGGAAGCAATTAGGAGCAAATGTGTTTAACAATCACATTGTTTTTAGTTTTTATTTAATTTATTTATTATTATTATTTTTATAAGTAGTTGCAGTTTTGTATGAATCTATAAATAAATTCCTGTGGAGCTCGGAAGTAAAAGATGTGTCAATATTGGGGAGGTGGGGACATATTCTCATCTACAAAAAAAGTTTGGGAACCGCTGCCTTAGATCCACAAAATAAGACTCTACAAATAAGTTCAAATCAAAGTAAAGTATCTCCCCTCCACTGACAAACCCAGGTCTGGTTCACTTCAGAGTCACCACAGAATTCCAGTGACCTAGGAGCAGGATGCTTTGTAATTGCGTCCATTGTTCCACGTATCAACAATTATCCAACCTCTTCTTGTTTTATCCTCCAGATGAAAGAGTGAAGAAGGACAACTCGGTCAAAGATGAAAAGATAGAGACGTTTGAGCGTCTGCGGCCAATCGGAGCGTCCGCTGAGGAGGAGGCCTGCGAAGGAGTGGATCAGAATGTGTCCAGTAAAGAGAGTAAAGACAGCCAACCGGACAGCCTTCCAGACAGCAAACCGGACAGCAACCAAGACAGCAACCCGGGCAGTGAAGAGCGCTCTGTGGAAATTGTCATCAAACCTCAGTCTCAGTCCCAGTCGAGCACAGACTCTGAGGGACTGGAGGTCCACGGGGTGCCCCCTATCATTTAACATGACGTCACACAGTTCAGGCAATCAGTCCTGGGTCTGACCTGTGGCTTTAACGAAGTCTTAAGGTGTGTTTGAGTGATGCAGGGTGGAGAATAAGAACTTGAAATCTGCATCACTCAGACTTGTCCTTATTTTGCTGTGTCTGAAAGATCAAACGTCAACGTTGGCTTTTATTTCTTACCTGTGACTTGTGTTAAGGTTTTCTTATTTTGTTCTTTTTTTTCTCTCTCTCTTTTTTGGATGTCAGTATTGTAAAGTCAGTACCATAGATTCTGAGTATGTTTCCCAGGCAGGGATTAACGCCATGTTGCTGGGACAAAAACAGAGATATGAATGGAAAGGGGAAGTTATTTTAGACCATTTCTATAAGTCCATACATCAGTATTCTCAATCCTAACCCTAACCCACAAGTTGACAGAGACTCTCAGTTTGTTAAGTTGGCCTCACTGTCAGGATTCTGTCCGTTGAAGTCTGATTGGCTCCCTGTCTCCTTCTATACACTATGCCAAAATGGCAGATCTGTGATTGGTCCTTTTGGTGTCAGTCAAATTCCTTTTCCTGCAGTAGAATGCAGTTCATTTCCACGTCGGGCGGCGAAAGGTACTTGACTCTCCTTAGAGAGTCTTCAATGGGACACTTAATAATTCAGTACTTACTCATAACACATAAAGACCAAAAGATACTTTTAGATTATGTTTAAAAAAAAACCCTGACTTGGATCATTTTGTCCCGACAGCCCTTTCAAAGGAAAATCTCATTTCAAAGTCCTGTGTAGTCTAGGACTAAGCTTGATCCCTGTCTAGGAAATGGACCCTAAATATTTTAGTCCTTCAGATCAAGATAAGAACATTTCTAGCTTTTTGGATCTTGTGATATTCTTTAAAAGGTCACTGCTGTAGCTCCTTTCTTCTTCGTCTTATAAACACTAAACATCCAGTGTCCTTCCCTTACACAGTATTACTCTAGTATATGAATGACTTTAGTTCCTACAGCTCTTCTTCTGAGGTAGCCATGCTTTATAGGACATTTTTACACTACATTTTTAATAGAGTTCCAGTTCAATACCAAAGCAATTGTAATGTGCAATACATCTGCATGGTTTCAAATAGTGTTTTATGTTTTTGGAAGCATTTTCTGCTTTTTTTATTTTCTTTTTTAAGGTTTTGTTTTGCTGTAAGATGGAATCACTACTAGCCAAGGTAGTGTAATGAGACTGAGCCAAAGAGATTATTTCTCACAGAGTTATGGTCATGGGGTGTTACTGTAGATTCTGTGTACTGATTCTGCTCATTGGTTTAATGTTCAGTTATCATTCCCTTTATGAGGGTGAATCAATATTGTCTTTTACAGGGAGAAGGCTGCTACACAGGGAGAATATAAAGTAATAGTTGACCTGAACGTATCTATAAAGTAACATATTGTTAGGACTCTCTTGGTTGTGTTAATACAGAAGTGGCATGATTGCAGTGATGAGGGTGAAAGTGTAGATAATGGGTGGTGGTAATAAAGCAGGCAATAAAAGTTGTTACAGTATTAGGTAACACTTTATTTAAAGGCTGCCTACATGCCTATTTGTAATACTTGCATAAGTGTTGAAATATGTATAACATAATAATAAAGAAGTACATCTATCTTACATTGTTTTAAAGCATTTAAATCAGTAATACCCTAAATAAAAATGACATTGTATAGACAGGAAGGACCTTTACCTAAAGGGCCATAACACTGTTAAAATAATCATTCCCATGTAAGAGTGTTGACAGTAATCCTTAACGTTTTATTTGCAAGTTTCCTTTGTCTGCAGTCATTTGATATTGTACTTTTGTGTGTCAACTGAAGTACAACTGATATATAATGGATTAGTCTAGACCTCTGCCCCAAAACTGTCATTATTTGGGTTTGATGCATTATAATATCCATTTGTTAAAGCGATGTCATGTACTTCGTAAAGTACCTTACAATGTAATTAGGGCTAATAGAAGAAGCTGGTCATAATTAATGAAGTATAGCTTTATAATTGGCTTATGCAACGCTTAATGACTGTGTTATGTAGGCTCTATGCCGGCCTTTAAATAAAGTGTCCCCATATCAGGTGTGAATGAAGGTGGCAAGCGGTGGAAAATGGATGGATGGATAGATGGATGAAGGTGGCATTGTGTGTGATGTGGTGATGGTTAGGACACTGAGGAGCAGTAATGCACTGAAAGCAACATGTTGTACAATGTATCGTTTAGTTTAGTACTAAAGTGCTTTGATACTAAAATGTCAGCATACAGTTTTTTTTCTTTCTGTATATACAATTCTAAAATTCTTAATGTTTTCTTTGCCATGCACTAGAAGTGTATGCCATCAGGTGACGTAAAATTAGACAAGGTTTTACTTGTTGATGTATTGTTTGTGTATTACAAATGAAAGAAGTGGTTTTTACAACCATCAATGTCTCTTTTCATTTAATGTCTATATTTGTAGCACCAGAGGTGACAGATGCTCTTTATAATGTCTGTATTTGACAGGTGTTTTACTAAAGCCAAGCACTGCCAGTAGTCTTAGCCCCGGATGCTTATAACACATCTGGCTGTAGTTTTGTTTTTTTTGTTTTTTTTAAACAAACTCATTCAATAATTAAATATATCATAACATCTGTATAAACTTCTAGCTCAGACTTGCTTTCATTTGCGGACAAGACCTGGAGTCATTTTGCCTCAATTTTGTGAGAAAATAAACATTTTGCAACACCTCGGAATCCTGTATTTGGTTTTGCGTTGTGTACTTTTGAGTCATCCTTGTATGGTTTAGTCATCCTTGTGTCAAATATCCAACAAACAGGCATCTGAATAGGCAGCTATTGATTACATAAACATTACATTCATTCTCTAATTACATTTCTACATCAAATGGAACTCTTCCGCATTTCACACCCACTTTGTAAAAGGGCTGACTGTTACCTGCCTTTAGTTACACAACACTACAGTGGATTTATTTTAGTACAACTTGCCCAAATATAAGTCAGATCACAGAATGACCTCGATATTTAAGTGAGGACAGGATTTAGTCATTTTCCATTCATTATTTTAACAAAACCTTAGCACGATGCAAAGGTTAACCAACCTTTCATAATTAAGCTATGAAATGAAACACATCAACAATGGACCTATAAAGTGGGTGGTATGTGCTTGCATTGTTCAGTCAGACAGAAATTATAGATTGTCCCAAAATGTGTGTCATATGATAATAAAAGTGCACATTTGCCAAGGTACAGAGCAACGGTCAACTTACTCACCGGCTCATCTTACCCCACTCTACCAAATAGTGATACATGTAAGTGACCATACATGTAAGAACAATTTATTAAGGTACTTGTAAGTTACAGTGCAGGGTAAAGTCAGAGAGGGACACTGCCTTTAATAAGAAGGCCATTTATTTCCAAGTCATGCAATTTTTCAGGAGATGCATCTGAGGAGATCATAGTTGGAAACCGTGAAAATAAAATCCAAAAGTTTCCTGATTTGAGGAAGTTAC
This sequence comes from Hoplias malabaricus, assembly GCF_029633855.1. Taxonomy (NCBI): domain Eukaryota; kingdom Metazoa; phylum Chordata; class Actinopteri; order Characiformes; family Erythrinidae; genus Hoplias; species Hoplias malabaricus. The sequence goes on from NC_089816.1 coordinate 31,565,642, forward strand.
AAAAAAATACTGCGATTTACAAAAACTATGGGACCACCAACAACCATGCAGGATCTGACAAATCATGACTCTGACTATTTATTTTCTCTCTAAATTAGTCCGACTTTGTTCTAAGTATTCTGACTTTATTCCTAGATTATATATACTTATTTATTATATATACTTTTGCCGTGGCCCAAAAGTTCAGTCGTCAATTTTAGATATGGGCTCTTTAATAGTACTAAAATGTATTGTTTCAGTGGGACGCAGTGTGAGTTTGACCCTCCTGCGCCGCCGTAGCCGCTGTAGGCCGGAGTCATGGCGGCTGTGGTTCTGGTTAGCCGTCCTGTGAATGTCCTTCCCAGGATTTCCAGTGAGTATTAACACAAACACAAATGTCTCACTGTAAAACTGGGACTGTATTCTGAAACCGGGACGCTTTAAGATGTAACGCCGTCCGCTAAATACGAGATTAGTCGTTCATTGTAGGGCTTATTTGTCCTTTAAAATGCAGTGTGACCCTGGTCGAGTTTTCTGACGCGGGCTGTTTTTACAAAATATGCCTTCACACACGCACAGTATTAATCTTATCTATACTACCTTCAAAACCAGTGAAGTGAGACAACTTAGTTTCCTATTCGCTCATTTCTAATATTCTGTTCCACATTAAATGTTGACGCTATTATTTTCTGGCGCCTGCACAATTTAAGGTGGAACGGAGAATTAACGAGAAGTTCATTGTGTGAGGTTAAGTTCATTTTAAAATGAATGAATTTCAGCTTTGCCTTGGTATTTATTTTTGTTTAATTTCACGCAAGTTCATAACATTGAAGAATCTCTCCAGTGTAGATAAAGTTTCACGTTGATAACAAATGTTTTTGGTGTTGTTTATACGGTAGAAGACCTAAATCGAAATAAACAATTAATGCCGTAGAAGAGCATATTCTGATATCATAAAAGTAGCTAAGTAATTAATTCAACTCTTGAGCTTCAGGAGAGTGGATTACCAGAGTGGGACTTATATAAAAGTACTGTAATAATTGAGTACATTATTTGTTTTCATTTTAAATACAGAATCATTCAAGCACTGCTGGGCTAGATGATGATGATGATGATATTGTTGTTGAAATAAGGATGTACATTGATAGTAAATCATGTTGGTTATTGTCTGGAATGGTCAGTTGTTACCAGCATGAAGATGTATAAACAACTGTGCATCCTGGTTTTAGGTACCAGATTAATTTTATTGAAATTTAAGGAGCTTTGTATGGTGGAATTCATTCATTCGTTCATTATCTGTAACCCTTATCCAGTTCAGGGTCGCTGTGGGTCCAGAGCCTACTTGGAATCATTGGGCGCAAGGTGGGAATACACCCTGGAGGGGGCGCCAGTCCTTCACAGGGCAACACAGACACATACACACATTCACTCACACCTATGGACACTTTTGAGTCGCCAATCCACCTACCAACGTGCGTTTTTGGACTGTGGGAGGAAACCGGAGCACCCGGAGGAAACCTACGCAGACACAGGGACAACACACCACACTCCTCACAGACAGTCACCCGGAGAAAATCCACGCAGACACAGGGAGAACACACCAACTCCTCACAGACAGTCACCTGGAGCGGGAATCAAACCCACAACCTCCAGGCCCCTGGGGCTGTGTGACTGCGACACCTACCTGCTGCGCCACCGTGCCGCCCTATGGTTTACACCTGCACTTTGTAGTCTGGTTAAATCGAACTCTGGTTCATTTAGGCCTTTGGTGCGATTCGTTTGTGCAGTTGTGAATGCAGTAATCGCACTCAGATGCGGACCAAAACAACTGCACAGAGACCCTTGAGAGCAGGTAGCCTTGGTTCGGTTCCAATCGATTTCAGGAGGGTAGTGAATGATTTCTAGCACTACCTCATGCAGGTTTTCACCAAACAACGCAGTGGGTTATGGGTAATCTGATAACTGCTAGTGTACCCTCTCTTTTGTCCAGGTATCTACTCCCCTGTGGTGCTGGCAGCTGGACCTGTTGCGGTTCAGCACAGACAGATCCACCATGCTCTAATCCCTAGAGGCAAAGGAGGCCGCTCTTCATCCAGTGGTATAGCGGCCACTGTGTTCGGAGCCACTGGCTTCTTGGGCCGGTATGTGGTCAATCGACTGGGTAAGTTGAAGTGTGCATGAGGAAATTTTTTTAAGGAAAATTTAGCAATGACATCAACAATAAATGGTCAGAAAAAATCTTTTAGCAAAACTGATGCCAAAGATTTGCAAGCATCATTAGCCTTATTGGGATTTATTTATGAGCAGTACACTTCCTCAGTGATTAATTTGTTATTTTCAGACAGTAGTAAAATTTCTGTAGGACAGCCTTTTTTTTTTTTTTTTAGTTTTTTTAGGTAGTTGTACGTCCTGCAGCTTTGCATGCTTTTTTACAAATAAATAATGAAGCACCTAATTGAAAACTGTCTCTGCCACAAAAAAAAAATAGAATAATTATAATCAAACAAAGTTTGTGGGGTTTCGTTTTTAATGAAAATAAAAATCAAAAATCATCAACATTTTACCAGAGTGCAATATAATACTGTAACTATCAGTGGTTAAAAATCTTTTCTATAACCTGATTAATTTAGTTTGTCTATTGTAGTGCCTTCAGTTTTATGATGATTTGATGCAAGTTATATATTTGCTGCCACTTTCCTGTTCTATTGGAAAATGTATTTCCCTAACAGATAAATTTAGATTATTTATTTATTTGTTTGTTAATTCATTTATTCCTTCAGGTCGAATTGGATCTCAGATAGTGGTCCCTCACCGGTGCGACCAGTATGATCTAATGTATCTCAGACCCATGGGAGATCTTGGCCAGATTATCTTTATGGTATGCTTTCTTTAAACACTTTTACTGTGCTTCCAACTTAATGGCATTCTTTTCGTTTGGGATTAGAATTGAGGTTTTCTTAGAGAGACTTGTGTTCTTTTTTCAGGAATGGGACCCAAGGAATAAGGAATCAATCAAGAAAGCGATTTCTCACTCCAATGTCGTGATCAATCTAGTGGGAAGAGAGTGGGAGACCAAGTATGCGGGACATTAGAATTGCTGCTCTTGAAGTTGATATTATAATAATACTGGATATCAGTAGATGCAAGACACTCTCTTAAGATGTTCTTTTTTTATCTCTAGAAACTACAAGTTTGAAGACGTGTTTGTGACCATCCCTCAACAAATTGCAAGGGCATCGCGTGAAGCTGGAGTGTCAAAGTTTGTCCACATGTCCCACCTTAATGCAGACATTCGCAGCCCCTCAAAATATCTGAGAAATAAGGTACATTGTTTCATTCACCATTTAAAAATAAATTAATAATAATAATAATAATCACATTACCTGAAGTTGATTATAGAAAGCACTAAATTGTAGAATGTGAAAAAGGCATGTTACTCAGTATAATGTGGTGTGTCCTGGCAGGCTGTTGGAGAGACAGCTGTGAGAGATGAATTCCCAGATGCCATTATCATGAAGCCATCCGAGTTCTTTGGAAGAGAGGATCGATTTTTCAACCACTTTGCGAGTATGTGTCTAGTTCTAAACATTATACGTATCTAAAATGGGACTGTTAGGTTTGTTTTTGACTTACAGTGCTTTAACTTTTTCTGCTGTTCTGTGTGTAGACATGCGCTGGTTTGGCAAGGCTGTGCCGCTTATAGCAATGGGCAAGAAAACAGAAAAACAACCATGTCATGTGAGTAATTGACACAGTAATACCCTCAGTCATTTTTCTTGGTAGAGTCTGACAGCATGCCTTGTTAACGTTAAGGTCATTCCTATATGTGTGTACTCTTGGCTCCTTTGCCCCTGTCTGTAGGTGGTGGATGTGGCTAAGGCCATTGTCAATGCCATCAAAGATCCTGATTCTAATGGAAAGACATATGCGTTAGCTGGGTAAGTAGTGACCACATTTTGTAATATAATACTTTTCTTTTAATGTCTGCAATTGAATGGACAATCAACCTTAATGCTTGGGTCCGACTTTGTTCTAAGTATTCTGACTTTATTCCTAGATTATATATACATATTTATTATATATACTTTTGCCGTGGCCCAAAAGTTCAGTCGTCAATTTTAGATATGGGCTCTTTAATAGTACTTCCACCTGTGTGGAATTAATTTAGAAGATATATTAATGTTATTGACAAAAGACTGCAAATGTTATTTTATTTGGGATATGTATTGCCCACTCTTCGAAGTGATTTCGCTTTTAAGAAATTGCTTGTGTTTTATGTGATTAAGTATAAACACAAAATATGCTGAACACTAATGTGATTGGCAGTCTTTATTTAAAATATTCTACCCAAGGAAAAGTTGTTAAATTACCTGTTTCAAAGCACATAACGTAAAGAAAATAATGCATTCTGTTTTTGTATTAACTCTGTTCCTGATACCTTCAGATCAAATAGCTGTTATATATTATTTAAACAAAGTGATATATTGTTTAAATTGAGTGATATTCACCACCTGTCAGGCCCAACCGATATCTGCTGCATGACCTGGTGGAGTACGTGTACGCTGTAGCCTACAGACCTTTTGTGTCCTACCCTATGCCACGCCCATTATATCAGTAAGCATTATCACATTTTCTTATGTAGACCTATGTAGGCAGTTGGAGTATTCATTGTAATAAGATAGTAAACTTTGTTTTCTGGTTTTAGTCTCATTGCCAGGTTCTTTGAGATTAACCCCTTTGAGCCCTGGACAACTCGTGACAAAGTTGACCGGGTATGTACACGCAGCATACAACCATGATAAATTAAATACGTTAAGTGTAAATCCTTAGGCACATTTTCTGGTATGTATTGGCATTTGACAAACGGCTGCATGACATTTCTGTGTATATGTATTTCGTACATAGTTTTGTTTATATCTATGGTGATTTTTTTTTCTTTTTAATCCAAAACCCAGATCAGATTGATTGTTTCTGAATTTTGAAACTTGGAATATTAGTTACAGTGCCCTTCCACACACCTGATTTGTTTCAGAAGGACCATTGGTATTACTGGACTAGGTATTTGTCTAATGAAGAATATTTAACTAAAACTTTCAACAAACCAAAACCACATGGATGGATAAAGCCCACTTTCAGGCCAGGATTAATTCTTGTGTTACTGCACTTGAAACTAAATTTTAGTGTGTAAATATTAAAAAAATGTAACCTATAGCAACAGAAAACCCTTTTGCATTGCCACCATATTTCTGGTTACTAGAGTATAATTACTTTTATATTCATAATAATTGTGTATATTTATCATTTTCTCTACTGAAAGAGCAATATTTGTTCTGTGACACCATAAACATAAAGTTATGATTGACCCGGTATGGGGTGAACATCAATCAGAAACCTGTCCCTGATTGGTCCAAGAGCATTTTGTTTCAGAATCCCTACTGTTTGTTTTCAAACTTCGTCTGTGCTAGAGCTAAATAAATGATTGTGACACCGCCTAGCTAACAACCTGTGATGTTCACAACTGGTTTTCAATATCAAAAACAACTTAATATTGTCTTCCTCTCTCTCCCTGCCAGTTTCACACAACAGACCTGAAGTATCCAGGTCTCCCAGGCTTTGAGGATCTTGGAATCACGCCTTCCTCTGTGGAGCAGAAGGCCATCGAAGTGTTGCGTCGCCATCGCCGTTTCCGTTTCCTGGAAGCAGAGATGGGGGAGACCAAACCTGCCAAAACAGTCAACATCTGAGCAGTAATTTAGGGTGTGGTCTCTCACTCCTCCTAAGGTTGTGCTGTCTTGTTTTACTATGACTCTGTACATAAATTAAATAAATAAAATAATGTTCATCCTACATCTTGGTTCTTGAATTTTTGATTGACCATGCTTATTTTGAAATGCTTTGCACCATATTCTGACGCCCCAGATTAAGCCTAAGCTTAAACCTAGATTTAAGAATTGTTAAGGATAATTGACTACTGGTTTGCAATTTATTCTTAATGTTGTTACTTTTTATTAAGTATAAAGACATTATGTAAATTGAATGATTGAGCGGTTGGATAATGGGAAATGTAGGTATTTAAATCATCTGTCTACAGTGGGTCGTTTTTGCATGTGGCCAGGTATTTGCATGTGGTCAGGTATGACCATATTATTTAGATGTTCTCGTAAGAGTGCCTACTCACAACTCTTAAATGGTATAGAAGTGTGAGAGTGACTAGGCACACAAGGCTTTACAAGCAACAGTATGTCAATTACATTTCAATCTGTTATTCTCTGGCTTACAAAATAAAAACGGTGTGTGAATAGATTTCATCGGTCTGAGTTGTCATAGTAATGGGTTCAAAGTTCAAGAGTTTTGCCTACAAACAACTGCAGGACTTGAGGGCCTTTTTCTTGACAGTTGTAATGTCTGTTTCATGCATCGGTTCAATACTGTATTTACTTAAGTATGTTTTAATGTATATTTTGTGGGCTGGACACTTTTACACGTGTACGTTTGCTGCACAAATCTACATGTATGTTAATGGAAACCACGCCCTTGTATCTTATCTGGATAGCTTTGTGTTCAGTTCACACTGGAGTTGATATCTGGGCTCAGGAGTGTGAGTTATAATCTCAGGTTCTGGGGAAGATCATACTTGAATAATTGCTCTAAATCTAGAGTTTAAATGTGATTAAAAATGAGGATTCGTGGAGTGATAAAAGGACTGGGTTTACTGGGCACTTTTGCCCTTTTTCTGTACACAGTTTCCTATCTCATGTTCATCAGAAACCAGCAGAACCCCAAGGAGAGCAGCAGTGTCCAGAGAGCAGCAGCAGAGGAAACTATCTTAAAGAAACTGGAGGGACTTGAGGGACGTGTTAATAAAATAGGTGAGTGTTCAGGTGCTTGGTCTAGTGGTCACACAAAGTAGGAGAGAACTGTGTTATATAAAAGGTATTAGTCGTCTAACACTAGGTGTCAAGCGTGTTATCTTTGATTTGATTTTTTTTTATCCATTTTTCCTCAGATTGACATGTTGATTCATACATTAACTGTGTATTCAGTTCAGGGTCACGGTTGACTTTATGTTGAATGTGGAAAGAAAAAAAAAAAAGGATATAACATTCCCAAGTGAACTTCATCCGATGTTTTCTGCCTCAGTGTGAGGGCATTGAATATGATCACTGTTAAATAGGCCACAATAGGCTTAAATCTAAAATGTATTCATTGGAGCCCAGACAGTGAGTGTATATCTGTCCACTGGCGTAAAACGGCTGGCACACCACTGACTGTAGACCACTGCTGGTCCACCATCGGACCACTCAGATTACTGCCCTGTACCAGATATAACTCATTTATAATCTCCTCAAACAGATTTTACATTCACAGAGACTTTTATTCTGGAATACAAACTAATACAAATATCACCAACAACTATGAGAGATATAATAATGATTATAAGCCTGATATAAAGTGATTATGCTAAAAATGTTGACACTGTGCTGGATTAAAGTTATTTACTAATTAAATATATAAAGAATAACAAAAGAACCTAATGAAGGAAAAAGTAGTAAATTGGACTGTGAATGTAAAAGTGATCAAATGTGGTCTTTTGTCTAAGATATCTGTTTAATCACCGGTGGTCTTCCCAGAAAACGCTGTGCAAAACACTAGTGGACCTCCAGCTTTGCCCTCAGTGGAGCAGCCGTGGTCCGCTGTCCCCTTTCTATCAGGGAATTAATCATTCAATCATAGATACTGAAGACTACACTTTAAAAAAGTTCACTAAATAAGGGCTGTCCAAGAGGTATCAGGAGAGATCTACAAATTAACAAGAATTTATTCACGTAATATTGGAAATATAAAATTCATACGTATTTTAATATATAAGTAAATTATAATAAAATGTTTTAATCACATTGAGGTGAGTGAAACACGAACTGTCAAAATAATAATAATAATAATAATAAATAAATTAATCAATGGGCGGCACGGTGGTGCAGCAGGTAGGTGTCGCAGTCACACAGCTCCAGGGGCCTGGAGGTTGTGGGTTTGATTCCCGCTCCGGGTGACTGTCTGTGAGGAGTTTGGTGTGTTCTCCCTGTGTCTGCGTGGGTTTCCTCCGGGTGACTGTCTGTGAGGAGTTTGGTGTGTTCTCCCTGTGTCTGCGTGGGTTTCCTCCGGGTGACTGTGTGAGGAGTTTGGTGTGTTCTCCCTGTGTCTGCGTGGGTTTCCTCCGGGTGACTGTCTGTGAGGAGTTTGGTGTGTTCTCCCCGCGTCAGCGTGGGTTTCCTCCGGGTGCTCCGGTTTCTTCCCACAGTCCAAAAACACACGTTGGTAGGTGGATTGGTGACTCAAAAGTGTCCGAGTGTGTGAGTGAATGTGTGTACACCCTCCAGGGTGTATTCCTGCCTTGCGCCCAGTGATTCCAGGTAGGCTCTGGACCCACCGTGACCCTGAACTGGCTAAGCGGTTACAGATAATGGATGAACGAATGAATGAATGAATGAATAATTAATCAATCAATCCTATACTTAGAGCAAATATCTGTCGTTAATTTGAAAACAAATCCCCAAGGTGGGAACTTTTCATTCGCTGAATAAACACGTGGAAAATAAAATTCACTGCGAAGTAAGTCATTTTCACGAAATAGTAATTGTTGAAATGAAAATGTGTTGCATGCGACTGCATTACAGTTGGTTCATTGTGCTGTTCTTCTCAGTGGAGTCTCTGGAACACAGACTGAGGAGAGAGGAACCTGCAGCAGAGCCACAGAAAGAGCTGAAGGAACTGAAAGAAGTCAAGAAACCGGAGCCGCAGCCAAAACCAAAGAAGAAGAAAGCGAAGAAGCTGTTCCCGAATTCTTTCCTGTTTTCTAATTGGGGAGAAGACCTCTCAGAGGAGGAGCAGAGGGCTGCAGAGCGGGCTTTTGTACAATACGGTTATAACGTTTTCCTCAGTGACAGACTTCCACTCAACAGAAGCCTGCCAGACACCAGAAACCCCAGGTTAGTGTCAGTACAGAGGAACACGTGTTCAACAAATGTATATTATTAGGGGTCCAAGCACTGCAAGTGCTGGAGCCCTATTGTTTTTGTTCCGATTTTTCTTCTTCTTCTTCTTCTTTTTCTTCTTTTTACTCCGATGAAACGCAATGGGCAACCGTAGGTCCTACAGACTTGTTTGGTCAACTGGTAGTAAACCCTCCCGCTACTCAGGCGCAAAGAATCAGCCCGATCAGCCTGATGGTGGCGCTATAGCGACGTGGAACGCATCGCTGCCTGTATCTCCTACCCCCGTATGGCATAGAGACGAAATTCTTTTTTTCCCTGATTCCTCAGGTCAGATCCTACAAAAAAGCCTCAAGAACCCATAAGCCCCGCCTACTTAGATTTTGAGCTAATTTGCATAATATGCAAAATCACACAAATTTTTGAGCGCGAACTAGTCTCTGGTAATGTACCCAATATGGACATATGTGGTATCAGCAGAATCCTAAGAACCTGAACTTTAATAATTATCAAAAAAAAAGTTAGACTTTCATCACTGCTCGGCTTCCAGACTCCGCCCAAATACAGAGGTGGAGTTTGCGTTTCAAAAATCAGACAAATACAGCTATAACTCGCAAACGCTTTCTCCAAATTTTACGATACTTCACATGTTTGATCCCTTTAAGGGTTGGAAGACATAAATACTTGGTTGTGCAACTGCAAGACTAGGGGGCGCTATAACAACAAAAAGTTTGTTACGCTTCACAGGATTGTCTGATTGACATGCCGATTGGTAGGCATGTATTGGGTGATGAGCTGACTCAGATTCTATGACGATGATGTCATATTAAAAAAAAAACATGGCCGCCATTGGCCAATCAAATTTCAGCAGCTGTTTCATGACCTTAACAAGGTCCTATCATCATGAGACTTGCATGGTATGTCCATGGCAGCACTTCCTGAGCACATAAACATTTTCATAACGATAGCCACTAGGGGCACAATTCAAATTTTCAACATGAAAATATGGAATATCTCAGCGAAAATTAAACTTATCAACAAGCAGTTTACTTTACTGCATACTCTGCATAGTGTCTTACAACTTTGCAATTACAACTATTGTCAAAAAATGCATAGTTTATCCACAATAGTCAGGTTTATGAAAATGGAGCTTTTCGAACTCCTCCCTGGACATTTGTCTTATCAATAAACAACTGGTATTTTTGAAATCTTTATAGACTGTAGGTAAATAATTATTTTAAAAAGTTGGAACCTTTGACACGCTGTTGTGGCAGTTATTTAACAAATATGCTTGGGGTGGGGGGCTCGATGCACTCTTTGAGCTATAACTACAGCAAATGTCACCCAAATCAAACAGAACTTGGTACACCTATGTATGTCTTTACTCTGAAGTAGTGTGCTAAATATGACCACATTGCACAGAAAGGGGGCGCTACAATTAAACAACAACTGGTTGCATAGGTTATTAATTGATTACACTGCCACCTAGAGATGCAGTACCAGCAAGATGAGATAGATATATTCTGAAGACCATGGGAAAGGAGCGTGTGAATTTTCATAACATATGGCTTAAAGCACTTTTGATTTACAGCTAATTTTGTGCAAAGATTTGAAGGTAAGCTGCACAGCTCTTTTTAAGCAGAGGCTGCAATCACACAGTAATGAAAGTTCCACATAGATTTTGATAATTATTAAAATTCAAGTTCTTATGATTCTCATGATACCACATATGTCCATATTGGGTTATTATTTTGGGACTAGTTCTTGATCAAATCAATATCTGTTACATCCCATCTATGCCTGCAGACTTATCTCTGTTATGCAGAATCCCCCCTCAACCCCTCTCTGATCCACACATAACAGCAGAATACACATGGACATATCACCACAATGCCAGTGTTACTACAGTGCTGAGAATGTATGAGCTACTGTCTCTGATTTCATATCTATAAGTTGGACCAATAAAACATGTGTATCTAAAAGTGTGGACAGTGAGTGGAAACAGGTATTAAATTCTCCAGCAGCACTGCTGTGTCTTATCTACTCATAAAAGAAAAATACACACTGCCACGTTCACCTGTCTGCAGACCAGAAGTGCACCCACTCATCCACTACCCCTTCTTCTTACAAACCAGCTCTGCTGAGACACCAGAACACCAATGACCACATTTTAAAGCACTACAAAATCTATCTTAAAGCGTGGCTCCTGTATCAGGAAATGTCTTGTGTTAACCTCTTGCTCTGCAAAGATTGCTTGCTTTCACTCTGGTCTTCAATGGTCAGGAAACCCATACAGCAGGTATGACTCCGGTGTTGGAGTTTTAAATTCCTCAGCATCACTACTGGACTGGGAATAGTCCACAATCAAAAACATCCAGCAGACAGTGTCCTGGGTCCACTAATGACGGACTTGAGTACAAGCAACTCCACATCATATCTGCTGTTTAGGGGTCCTGAACATTAGGGTGAGAAACCAGGGTGCAACTCCAGAGTGACTTCTGTGCTGTATGCTGTTTCTGTCATCCGCTACTCTTCCATCTCACGCTACAATGCCACAGAAACACCAGAACACCAAGGACCACCTTACAAACACTACACAAACTTCCCCAAATATCCCCTTCTTTCTCAGGACAGCTCATATGCTAGCTAATTGTTCTTCTACCAGCGAATACCAGCTTGGACCCCGGGAATTGCCGCTTGCGGCTATAGTTATTATTATTGTTATTATTATTATTAATATTAATCAATGGCTTTTTCATAAGTCAGTATTTAAAATGTAACTTGAACACTCAGTCACAGTGATTTAATATTATGTGATTGAAGAGGCAAGAGTTTTGATGATTATTTACCTCTGCCGTCACTAGAGATTCATGATTAGGGGTGCTACGCTTTAACCGGTGTGGGGTGGGGTGGGGTAATTGCCCATCTACAGGTAGGAAAACACTTAATAAATAGCACCCAGAGTGGGGGCCAGTCCTCCAAATGGACAGTTGTTCTTGGTTGAAAGTATGCTCTGCGACTTTGTGTGTTTGTTGATTGAGTGTTGAATGGCTGTCTAGAAAGGCACCATTCATTCATTCATTCATGATCTGTAACCCTTATCCAATTCAGGGTCGCGGTGGGTCCAGAGCCTACCTGGAATCATTGGGCTCAAGGCGGGAATACACCCTGGAGGGGGCGCCAGTCCTTCACAGGGCAACACAGACACACACACACATTCACACTTTTGAGTCACCAAACCACCTACCAACGTGTGTTTTTTGACTGTGGGAGGAAACCGGAGCACCCGGAGGAAACCCATACAGACACAGGGAGAACACACCAACTCCTCACAGACAGTCACCCGGAGCGGGAATCGAACCCACAAACTCCAGGCCCCTGGAGCTGTGTGACTGCGACACTACCTGCTGCGCCTTTTCCTTGCCATTCTTGACCCTTTTTGCTCTTAGGAGGCTTGGACTCAAATCTCTGTAAAGCTGCTTTGAAAGGTGAAAAGTAAAAATTTTTAAAAACGATTGACAGCATGGTGGCACAACAAGTAGTGTCGCTGCCAGTTTGGTGTGTGTGAATGTGTGCCCTCTCCAGGATGTGTTCCTGCATTGTGCCCAGTAAGTAAGTAAAATTTTATTTATAGAGCACATTTAAAACCAAAGTGCTTCACAATAAACAAACAGTAATTTTCCAGTAATTTCCGGTAGGCTCCGGACCCTCTGGTGGGAGGAAAGTTTCAAAGGTTTTGAAGGTTTTGGGCAGATACTTGAACGTAGGGGGAAACAAATTCTTCTAGCCAAGTAAAGTGGTGTTATTGATGAAGGGCCAGATGTTGTGATATCTGCACACAATATACTTCATATAATTAATATGTAATATATTTGCATATATTAATACATATCATTTAAATATATATATATTATTTTATTTTGCCACTTTCCCATATGTTTTATGGATTTAAAAATATATTCTTAAGACACATTTCTCACTCTTGGTCCTGGAGGCCCATTGCTCTGGTCATTTTAGTGTTTTCCCTATTAACAAAATAAGGGGATGTTAATGAGCTAATTAGTTGGACTGAGTGTGTTGGGAGAAAGGAAAACACAAGCAAATGCAGGTCAGTGGGCCTCTCAAACTATGCTCCCTCATTAAAGAGTCAGTCAAACATACCTATTTCATCAAATTTGTGACCAGCTGATGCTTTAGGGAAATTTTGTTTCTAACCACTCAGGTGTGCGACTAAGGTTTATCCGAAGCAGCTCCCCACAATCAGTGTGGTTCTGATCTACCTGGACGAGGCTTTGTCCATCTTAAAGAGAGCCATACGCAGCATTATTGACAAAACCCCTGCTCACCTGCTGAAGGAGATCGTACTGGTGGATGACCACAGCACCCATGGTCTGTAACTAATCTTTGGATATTATAATAAGTCTTTAGGTCATGATCAGTATGAATCAGGAATGTGTGTTGCTGTGTGCAAAGTTAACACTGCAGTGGCCTTGCCTTTAAGTTCATAAAGAGTGTTATCTTGAACTTCAGCACAATCCGGATATGTATCCTACATACCCAACCAACAGCGAGTTTTATTACACACCTGTTCTAAAGGAGTCGTCAGTCATTTTCTCTGTTGATTCTTATTCACTTAAGTGTATGAAAAAGTCTTTATACTGCCACCTAGTGGCCTACATCACATAATTATGGACTTTCCATCTCCTTGTGGCACAAATTGGTTTATTCAGGGACTTGAAAGCAATATTAGTCTGAATCTAATGTGAGTTACAAGTTATAGAATAAAATGTAAAACGACTAATTGTATTAATATTGTTATATTACTATTTTGAGACAAAAAGGGTTTCTACGTTGAACTGGAATAATTCTGAAAAATAATTGTCTGTTTTAATGATTTATTTTTTTGTTTGTTTGTTTTTTGTAGATGACCTCCAGGGGAGTCTTGATGAATATATAGAGGTAATTCATCAAGAGAGGCCTGACTTGATTAAGAAAGTGAGACACAAGGAGAGTCTGGGTCTGATTCAAGCGCGTATTTCAGGATGGGATGCAGCTGTCAGTGACGTGGTGGCCATTTTGGATGCCCATATTGAAGTCCATAAACAATGGTAAACATAATTCTTACACTTAGTAATAAATGTTCATCAGTAATCCACTGCTGGGTTTATGGTTGCTTCAAATCCTAATGTGGTGGTGTTTTACCACTGCTAGCCATAATCATAGGGGGTACCTCTTCAAAAAACCAGTCCTCACATTTACATTGTTTTATCTTTATATCTAAGCTGAAATTTAAAGAGGCTGAGTTTTCAGGTCCTAAGTGCCACAAGTTTAAATAAACCATCAATTATCAGCAGACTTATCTTAAATTTGATGTGGGAAAGTTGACATGGGCCTCCTGAAATGACAGCATTGGACTTCTTGGCCAGATTTTGATTCTTAGACAAAACAACAGATTTTATTTAATAGGAAGGAGTCATTATTTGAAGAATAGTTACAGTGTTGGTCTAATGATATTTTCCTTAATTAATCAGTCCCACATTCATACATTTTCTCCTCCTTGTGGTTGTAGGGCTGAACCACTCCTGGCTAGGATCAAAGAAGACAGGACAGTGGTGCTCTCTCCAGTGTTTGACAAAGTGAATTTTGACACCCTCCAGGTGGTTAAGTATATCCCAGCTGCTCATGCTTTTGACTGGAAGCTCTGGTGCATGTATGAGTCCTTCAGGCCAGAGTGGTACAAGCGCCATGATGAAACAGAGCCAGGGAAGTAAGTGACATTTGGCTCATGAGCATGAAACACAAGCTGATACCTGTGACTTGCAATGCATAAAACAATGTTATGGTTTAAAAACAAACTGATGCTGTTTTCTCTTGACCTCAATCATTGTCAGTTAGCCAGAACAAATTGCGGGTAACTCTGTTGGAGTCATGTTGTTCTCCCTCTCTGAGCAAGCATACATTTGTGTAATTGTTGGCAGGAGTCCATCTGTCATGGGGATCCTTGTTGCTGACCGGTTATTCTTGGGAGAAATCGGAGTTCTGGACAAAGGAATGCAGATTTACGGAGGTGAAAACGTAGAGCTTGGAATACGAGTAGGTGGTGTCTGGATTCTGCAAGATCACCATATTAACGTTATTCAAGGCCTGATGGTGCCAGCACAATCACAGGAAGTGTAACTGACCTCACTCTCTGTGCCTTAAAGGAACAACTTCTCTCATGTTGAGAATTATGATCTTTCATTTTTTATTTATTGACCTGTCTCCTCTTCCTTTATATTGTCACCAATCAGGGCAAGGTTAGCTAATGCACACATTCATTAGCTGACTTAGTTAATATTCTATTCCAAGCATGTGAAGCCGGACAAGTGCATTGTGTTAGCAAAAGCTTGAAAAGGAACAATGACTTACGTGATTGGATATATATATATAGTGGCTGGTACTGTAAGCATTTAAATACATTAATTAGTTAATTAATCTGAGAGTTTGATTAATGTGGTTATTGCTTTTCTCTAGGTCTGGACCTGTGGTGGTAGCATTGAAGTTGTCCCTTGCTCCAAGATCGCTCACATAGAGAGGGCACATAAACCCTATGCACTAGACCTGAGCATCTCACTAAAGAGAAATGCCCTGAGGGTGGCAGAAGTCTGGATGGATGACTATAAAAATAATGTTCTTATTAGCTGGAACCTCCCCTTAAAGGTTTGTAGTAGTAATTAAATTCAATTAAATTCAAAACCAAACCAAATAGGCCTTACATTGTGCAATGGATTTTTTCACAAAACGTTATTTGAACAGATGTTGCAGAAATGTTTATGTACAACCACATATACCCCAAGTATTCTAAATGGAGTGTGTAAGGCTTTAAACAATATCACAGATGATACTTAGACATTATATCATTTATAAGATTACAGTGTTAAAAATAAAAAGATATTTGCTCCCTTTATGAACACTATCTACTAAATTCATAATTGTTTTCATTCATGGGTAAAGCATATTGACCAAATCTCTTAATGTCAGATACATTAATGCTTCATACTGAAGCAAAAGCATGTTGCATAAATAATTTATATCTGTTGCTCTTCAGAATCATGGAATTGATATAGGGGATGTGTCAGAGAGAAAGAAGCTGAGGGAGAAATTAAAGTGTAAGCCTTTCAAGTGGTACATGGACAATGTGTATCCTCAGTTGGATACTTGGGAAGATCTTGTCAGCTATGGAGCTGTAAGCCACTTTATTTTTTTTTTATCCTTTTTTCGTTTATTTAATTTCAGACTTGTAAATAGTCAAGATACAGCATGGAACTCTAGGGCACTCTTCTGTAAATAATATAATCCACTAGACACTGCTCTTGAAGACTTATCTGGTTCTGTGTTGCCATTTGGCAGATGCGGAATAACTTGTCTGAGAATAACTGCATTGATCAGGGTCCTGTTCCTGGAAGTGTTCCTATTCTGCATCCGTGTCATTTCTATAGCCCTCAGGTATGTGTTTCAACTCTCCCACCGTAATGTTCATACAACAGTTTAACAAAAGATCATACTTGCATCCTAATAGAAGTTAAATGCAAGTTATTCTGAAAACTTCCAATACTTCCATTATCTCTCAGCTCATATTCTGATTTTGTTTTATACAGATGTGTTACTACAGGAGGAGTGGGGAGTTTTACATTGGAGGCATTAAATCTCACAAGTACAGTAGTAACCGTTGCCTTGTGGATCCTGGTGAAGGGCATGTACCTGGATTGCATGACTGTAAAGTAGCATCACAGAAAGGATTCCACATGTACTGGGAATTTAAACAGGTGTTTAATTTTGACAATGGTTTTGCATAGTACTCTAAACCATGTAAACGCTTATTCCCTTTACTTTTATTTTCCTAGATCTGTAGCTTATTTTCCTAGATCACCCTCCTGTAAAAGCTGGCGAGCATGAGCGTTCACGTGGCATAGAGTAGTATCATACTTAGTTCCAGTAATAAAGTCATTATTTAAATATGAACAGAGGTCTGGGACTATGGTTTATACAGTATACATGAATCACAGTAATGTCATGTCCTAACCATGGCAGGACATCTGTGGCAAAAAGTGTGTGCTGGAAAAAAACAGTATCCTGGCAAATAGTTAATGAAAGTAATTATTAGATATAACAATGCCTGATGTATGTTTTACTTCCAGGGTCAAGAAGTAAGGAACAAACACTCAAACCGATGTCTGGAGATAGCCCAGGGACTCGATTCTTATTACCATCTTGTCATTCAGACGTGCAGTGGGCAACACTGGAGGATACACAATGTCATCAAAGACTTTTAACCAGCTGACAGAATTAAATGTCTGCTACTGGATTGGCACCAGTGGCTTATAAAATTAGGATCCATTCATTTTCAGAAGTTGAAGATATTGCCAAAGTTACTCCTGCACAAAATGATAAGGTACTGTTTAGTAGAATATTAAAATCTTTACTTTAAATTGACATTGCTAAATGATAAATGTCAGATATGGTAATACATACATATGCATGCATATATACATACCTACTTTTCAGAGTTACACTGAAAGAGGGAAACCTATACACAAAGGGAGTGATCTGTTTACATCAGGGGTGTCAAACCAAATCCACGGAGGGCCGTGTGGGTGCAGGTGTTCTTTTCAACCACGCAAAAGCCCCACACTACTGAAAGTCAAGATCTATTGATTAGATCCAATGATTAAAAACAGGTGGAATGAGGTGTGGTTTCTGCGTGGTTGGAAAGAAAACCTGCACCCACACGGCCCTCCGTGGATCTGGTTTGAAACCCCTGGTTTACATCAAGCATCTGTGAGTAAAACTCGGCCAATGGGATGCTACTTAGTTGATCAATTTTTTCCAATACATGTCGAATTGTTACATTATGTAATTAACAAATGTTTCCATTTCATAGAAGACTTATAATTTCCATCCATGTTTTTAAGGCTGAACTCTCCTGTAATAAACACTTTTCAGTAAGGGCTTTCTTTGTGGGCCCCAGCAGTATCTTCATTAAGATTTTACATTTTTTCAACCATTTCTGAGGTGTACAGCTGAGATACATGGTCTTGCTCTTTTGGGTATGTCATGTTTTATCTCTTTCGAGCAGTCATTGATAACAGGGCAAACCCAGAACATGTGGTACATGTTGCATTTTGATTTCCACAATTCCTCCAGCATACAGGGAGGGGGTCGGGGTAATGAAATATCTAGTTAAATTATTCCACCCAAACTCCCTCCATTTCTGTGATCTGGTTGACTTTCATTGATAGTTTCATAGTGCTGTTCAGATTCTTCAGATACATTCATTCTCCCCTTTTGTTTTAATGTAGAGAGTTAAATGTTTAAGGTCTTAGTCCTATTAGAAATAGAATTATAGAGTTATATGTATCTATCAGATGAATATAGTGCCACATTTGTAAATACTGGAAGAAGACTTATTGTTCTCAAAATAAAAAAACGTTCTCTTTCAGTGTTTCAAAACCAAGCAATATTCATTCATTCATTCATTATCTGTAACCCTTATCCAGTTCAGGGTCGCGGTGGGTCCAGAGCCTACCTGGAATCATTGGGCGCAAGGCGGGAATACACCCTGGAGGGGGCGCCAGTCCTTCACAGGGCAACACAGACACACACTCACACATTCACTCACACTTTTGAGTCGCCAATCCACCTGCAACGTGTGTTTTTGGACTGTGGGAGGAAACCGGAGCACCCGGAGAAAACCCATGCAGACACGGGGAGAACACACCACACTCCTCACAGACAGTCACCCAGAGCGGGAATCGAACCCACAACCTCCAGGCCCCTGGAGCTGTGTGACTGCGACACTACCGTGCCGCCCCGACATAAATTGTTTTCAATAAAAAGAAGTTGGATTAAGCTTCATAGCAGCAAAAGTCTTTGAGGTGCTGATTAAGCAAAGCCACAAGGAGCTAAAATAACATTACTTCTATCTAAAACAGAGTTGTACTTCCCAGTGTTTCAGCGCTACTGCAAAACAAACCCCTGTAGGAGGGACTGAGACTCCATTGGATGCAGAAACAGAATGATAGATAGATAACTCTGGTTGCTGATTGGCTAAATAAAGGTGACGACCAATGAAAAGCGTGTTCTCTGTTTAGGAACCGTGCAGAATCTGCCACTTGCGCCGGGAGTGGGGTTGTCCCACGGTCTAAAACCACATGTTAGTAGGTGGAATGGCTACTCAAATGTGTCTGTAGGTGTGAGTGAATGTGTTGCCCTTTGAAGGACTGGCATCCCCTCAAGGGTTTGTTCCTATCTTGCACTTAATGATTCTGGGTAGGTTTCGGACCCAACGTGACCTTGAACTGGATAAGCAGTTAAAGACAATGAATGAATGAATGAATGAATATTGAATGGACTAAGCCTATAGGCTGCATATATACAGGGTGGGCCATTTATATGGATACACCTTAATAAAATGGGAATGGTTGGTGATATTAACTTCCTGTTTGTGGCACATTAGTATATGGGAGGGGGGAAAACTTTTCAAGATGTGTGGTGACCATGGTGGCCATTTTGAAGTCGGCCATTTTGGATCCAACTTTTGTTTTTTCAATGGGAAGAGGGTCATGTGACACATCAAACTTTTTAACGTAACTTTATTCTTTCATGAGTTATTTACAAGTTTCTGACCACTTATAAAATTTGTTCAAAATGCTGCCCATTGTGTTGGATTGTCAATGCAACCCTCTTCTCCCACTCTTCACACACTGATAGCAACACCGCAGGAGAAATGCTAGCACAGGCTTCCAGTATCCGTAGTTTCAGGTGCTGCACGTCTCGTATCTTCACAGCATAGACAATTGCCTTCAGATGACCCCAAAGATAAAACTCTAAGGGGGTCAGATCAGGAGACCTTGGGGGCCATTCAACTGGCCCACGACGACCAATCCACTTTCCAGAAAACTGTTCATCTAGGAATTCTCGGACATGACACCCATAATGTGGTGGTGCACCGTCTTGCTGGAAAAACTCAGGGAACATATTACTATATTTTTATACTTGCTTGGGGTTTATTAAAAAAAAAGAAACAGTCAATTTAATAATAATATTGACTTGCAGTGGCATAGCCCACATTGGTCCAAGGCCCTCTCAGTCAAGTTCTAATTCCCCACGTGAGAGTTCATGCACAAAGACACACTCCATGTTCCACAGTTCCGCGAGTCAAACTCAGAGCCAGAGCGTGAGGCACATTCTTTTGGTTTCTACCAGACAAGATAAACATGCAGCGTTAGGTGCCACACTGGTTTTTAAAACTTATCAGAATAGCATCTGTCTTTCTGACCAAATCTGATCAAATGGACTTGATTCATTTAAAGTTTCTCTTATGTGTAATATTACAGAATGTACACTTCAACCAAACACTGGGACTTCAAGTAAAAGCTTAAAATTGAAACACATGAGAAATCTTTCAAAATAATGCTTCCTTTAGGAATAAAAAAATCATGGGGATGGGGCCAAAGAACCATTAAAAAACCTTGCACAGAGAGTTCAGTTCAGTTGGAGCACAAGTTGGAGTTGGAGTTTGGTGAGTCAACTAGGAAGAGAAAGAATCGACTTTGGGAATCATATTCAACAGAACAACACAGCTCACACTTCTCAACAAAGCAGCTCAACTCCACAAGAGAACTCTCTGAAAAACTGACTACATTTTAAGTCTTGAACCTTCTGTGGCTGTGAAAAGCTCATCCTTATGTGATTCTGGAAGGCTCTCAAGCTGTTTTTCAGGGTTGAAATGCCAATACAGTCCATTCTTGAGAAATATGTACCACTCTTAGTTCTCAGTTCTTATTTACATCCCAGTAGTATTAATACACTCCATATTTTAATCCCTTTTTATCATACATTATTAAAGGTCATATGAGGGTTTGGGTCTGCCAATTAGCATAGCCTATGAAGGTTTAACATTATGAATGTTTATTGCTTATCTAAAACTTTTCTATATTTTTTCTGAGTGTCCAAAAAAAAATCTCAATATTTGAGAGGGCATTTATAGTGCAATATTAGCATGTGCAGTATTAGTTGTATATACAATGTTCTTATGAATTAGCATTAGATATTATGATATTGTGTTACAGTGTTTGTTAGTGCTGCATCACGTAAAGTTAACACAGAACTGTTGCATTGCATTATCAATGACACGTCTGGTACAGCCTTAGTTGCAAGGGTGGCCAGTCTGATTTTCAGGGTTGTTGATAGTACAAGCAGTTCATATACTGCATAAAGTCCACATGTAACTGGTGGCACTGAACATGCAATAATGGTTCCAGTGGGACTTGAATGGTGCTTTTCCACTGCATATGGAATCTACATGAATCTACTCGACTATGCATGGCTTTTTTGCTTTTCTGCTGGCCAAGTCTGGTACCTGGTTTTCAGTTTTCAGTCCCAGCTCACTCTGGGTTCCAACCTTGCCGAGTAGGTACTAAACGGTGACGTGTAAACCCTACAGAGTGCTGATTGGACATGTCTATCACCACGAAATGCAAAACTCATTCAAATCTAGCAAACCATGGCTTGTTAAATCTCTTAAGTTACAGCAGCTTTCACATATTTATTTTTATCAGATTCATAACAGCAGCTCGTAACATTACTTTGAGGGGTTTTGAAGAGGTTTATATGCTCCTTGGGCTAATGGCAGATGAACATTTCCTGTGAAAGCTGAATGTGCAACAAGTAAATCTGATCTGTGAGAACTGAGGCGCAGAGCCAGGTTCAGTCCAAAAAACAACCACGAATACATGATAAGTAAACAACACCTAACTTTACCACTGGTGTTGTTGTAGTTTTCAAAGCCAGTGATTATTTTACGAGCTGGGGTTTTGCGACCGTGCTAAGTTGTGTAGAGCTGGACCCATGCGGTGGAAAAGCACCATGGAGTATGGTATAGCTAGCTTGGACAGGGGTTGGTCTTGGACTGTTGAGCCTTCCTGAGGCTTAATAAAAAAAACACTAAGGTGGCTACCTGATGACCCCGGTGAAAAGCTAGCAATAGGGCCATCACTAGAGATGTATGATTAGGGGGATAACATTTAACCTGGGGGGGTCTAGTGTGTAAGAAATTACAGCATGGACCCAAATATAACTGAGTTTCAACAACCATCACAGACAAAGGGAACTAGTCTAAACATGAATCTGACAGAACTCAATTTCTACTAAGTTCATTATAGTTAGAACTAGAGTGGTATTTGCATATATATTCAGACACAACTGACATCACATCCTTCACAGGAGGCGCTTATGGGAATGTGGTATTTTCAATCTATATATGCTGTGTTTTTCTATTAGTCGATGTTCAGTCCAGCTCTGCTGTATCCACTGTACATCACTGTATCTTGCTAGTGCTTGCTTTAGTAGTCTTTTCCATTTTTCATCAGTCTTTGAGAGACGTCCCATTTTTTTCTACAAGCGGTAATTACCTCTTAGCAGCAAATTTCTTTGAGTAGGTACACAAGTATCTGCTGCCTTTACAATGAGTTTTTGAATATCCATTAACTGGTAGAAAAACAAAACAGAGCTAACTATTAGTTAAATTAAAACTATTAACGAATTATATACAGTTATCTGCAAAATACACAGTCATAACATCAGGAAAAGACATAAACATCAATTCACTACAATTACTGCAGTACTTTGGGCAGAAAAAGCTATTCTATTCTATTCATTCACACAGCAGGTATAAGTGGCCCAGCTGACACTAACTATTTAACGTGACCTGTATCTGACATCAATCTGAACAGCTCATGTTCCTAAACTGACCTGCAAGTGCAAAAGGACAATTCTTCGGTCTCGTTGACCAGAAGGAAATGTCCGTCTGTTCCATCCAAAGCAGTTTTCTACGCTTTTCTTCATTCCATATGAATGTGAAAACCATGTGAAATTTAAGACTACAGTATTAAAGAAAGAATAAAAGACTATTAAAACATGAACTGATCCACATTTGAGCAGCCTTCATACCAATATGAAATTGATAAAGAACTACTAAGAAGTTCTTCAGATGTCTGTTTATAAAAACACTTAATACAATTTCTCATGAGTGACAGGTAACTGGGTTTCTACATTCACAAACACTGTCTGTGAACACAGTTTGCTGTGCAATCCACAAATGTAAGTTAAAGAAGCAATCCATAATACTCACATGAAGCATGTACAAATTACAAGTCTTATAGACATTATTAGCTAACTTCTTGAATTCCAACTTAACAGTTGAAGATGAAGACGTTGAAGCTTTTGAAACTTTTTGAAGAAACTTTATTCCACTTTATCCATTTTAAACACACAAACCAGTTGCACATCATGTCACTAAATATTTAACTACTTAAGTAAAAGGCACTTCCTCTCATTTTACACAGTCTCTGGTCATGGAAAGTTTTAGAAGGGCACTGAGGATTTTGGGTCTAGGAAAATCTAAATTGATCTCTGTTCACTTGTTCACTTTATAGCTGCAAGACACTATGTCTGTGGTCCTGGCAACCTGGTGGGGTGGAACTATAATGTGATTGGACAGAAGGCAGGCTCTCGGGTTGAAATTCCAGTAGAGATCTGTTCCAGACTGGGCACTTTTCAAAGAGAATACACTGCTATCAAGGATGCCAGTGCTTCAACTTAGTCTGTTTCATTAATCTATTACCACACGCCCTGGGCGTGTTATTAGTAAGTACGGTAAATATCTTATGGATTTTCCTTTAAAGCTGAATCATGCAAAGGAGAAACTATATGTCAACATAATCCAGAAAAAACACCATCTTCTCTGGTCCAAAGCACATATACAATGGACTAAGCCAAAATGTAAAACTGTTCTGTGGTGAGATTTATCAAAATTTGGAAACCATGGACTCAAGAAGAGAGGGACCATCCAGCTAATCAGCACACAGTTCAAAAGCCTACACTTCTGATAGTATTGGGTTGAATTAATGACACTGGTAGGGTATACATCTGGAATTGCGCTATCAATGCTGAACAGTATTAGAACAACATGTGCTCCCATCTGGACAAGGTCACATTCAGAGAATGCCATGCACATTTAAGCAAGATAATGCTAAACCACATACTGCATCCAGTGTTCTCTAAACACATGAATATATGGATTGAATGAACTCCATAATGTGATGGAAAAATGCAGATTAACACTAATGAGTAATGGTTAATGATTACGAATGATTTATATTAATGATACAATATATTCAGGGAATGGTATTGATTAATCTTGATAAATTCTTGTTACATTGTGTTGTGTTACTGTGACCTAGGAGATAGCGGAGACTGTGGGAAAGTGCTTAAAAGAGCAATTCTAAGAGTAGTTGGGGAGACTAAATAGAGTGGAAGAAGGGAGTCAACAAACTGAAAGACACCCCTCACCTGCAACCTGTTCTCCTGACAGTAATAAACTAGGATCCACCAATAAGGGAATGTTTGGGTTGATGTAATAACGCATGATGGTGTACGTGACTGGGGTCATATATATATACTGCATGATTTGTTTAATAAATGAGAGATAAGAGAGAATCTTTAACTGAGTGTCTTTATTCCTCTGGTCTCCCCAAAGAATTCTTTGAACATCAGTCTTCCTTCCTGGTGATACTTAAAGAATATTTTTAGTTTTTGCCATAACACATACTAAGTAGCCTAACAATAGTTGGTCATAAAAGAAAATAAATATCTAATAATGGTGTGAAAGTCACCATGGAATTTTCATTTTATGGTCTTTTCAGTCTAATTCTGACAGGTATGTATTTAAAACGTTTACCATCAAATAATGCACCTAAACTTGCTAGGTAGCTGATCACATACAGTATACATTATAGTAAAGTAAGGTATGCTTATGTTATATAGATTCGTTACAGAGTGATATATTTCAAGCCTTCATTTCTTTTAAAGTTTTGATGATTAGGATATTATATACGACAAATTTACAGATGGCAGATGACATGGCTCCTCAAACTATCATTGCTGATTGTGGAAACTTCACACTAGACTCAAGCAGCTGGGATTGTGTGCCTCTAAACTTTTGACTTTGACTTTAATCTGAAAACAAGAATTTGGACACTGAGCAACAGTCCAGTCCTTTCTCCTTGGCCCAGGTAAGACGCTTCTTGCATCATGAATTGCGGCAGTTCATGTCCTGGATCTGTGTGTTGTGGCTCTTTAAGAACTGACTCCAGCAGCAGTCCACTCCTTGTGAATCACCCCCAAATTTTTGAACAGCCTATTCTTGACAATCCTTTCAAGGCTGCAGTCATCCCTGTTGCCTGTGCACCTTTTCCTACCACATATTTTGCTTCCGCTCAACTTTCCATTAATATGCTTGGATACAGCAGGAGGGTATCAATGATTGCCTTCTGGACATCTGTCAAGTCAGCAGTCTTCCCCTTGTGTAGCCTACTGAACCAGACTAAGGGACCATTTGAAAGGCTTTGGAAACCTTTGCATGTGTTGATAATTTTTTGAGATAATGACTGTTGGGTTTTCAATGGCTGTAAGCCATAATCATCAGCATTAAAATAAATAAACACTTGAAATAGATCCCTCTGTTTGTAAAGCATCTATACACGAGTTTAGCTTTTTGAATTTAATTATTGAAATGAATTAAAATCTTGATGATATTCTAATTCATTGAAATACACTGGTGTGACGCACCAGTTAATTTAATAATACTTTGTGCTCCCTCCTTTTGCAAAGATAATTACTCTGAGTCTATTATAAAAGACCTGGAAAACCAATAAATTTCACTTGAGAACATACTGCAAGGGACCAGAACTAAATTCATGCACACGTTCGTTTTAGTTCAGATATTAAAATGATATTACAAAATTTTCATTAAAAACATCTCATACACAAGACTATTTTATATTTATTCAAATTTTTGGTACTGGTTTCTCAAGTATATACTGATCAGTCGTTTACCAATCATTTACAGGTCAAAAAAAAAAAAGTTAAAATACAGCAAATGATAGAATTTGATATTGCTAGAACATTATATTTTAAAGAGGATAAACATTTTTGGATTTTAAAATGAATCTGAATTATTTGACATATATATATGCATTACTGCCAGGGATCTTTAAATCTTTATTATAAAAATGAATTCATTCAACAAGACAAACATCTAAAATACAGAACCTAGCTCTACAAGTGGGACATGGAACTCTGCTGCTAAGCCATGTCTCTGGTCGGGCCTGGTCCTGGCGGCTGGCAAACCATTTGCCCATACAATTAAGGCACCACATGGGGCGGCAGTAACACTGCTGGCATTCACCATCAGCGCTATCATCTTGACAGGATCGAACAAGCTTTATGTTGGCGTTCACTTGCATGCATCCAATACAGGGCTCCAATTCCTGAGACAAAAATCAGAGAATAAATTTTGGTTAACTTAGGAATAATTTAAACATCAAGTATTCCCCAGTTTTATGTGAAGTAGAAAGAAAAAAATGGTATAATAGCTCTATGTAAACTTTGATTGTTTAACACACATTTAAGACAATAAATATAAACTACTAATTAGGATAAACTTGATGTGTGCAGTGGGCACTTGTTTCTTGGGCAATGTACCAGGATTTCAGCATTATATATATGTGTGTGTGTGTGTGAAGTATACAATGCATAATATAAACTATATATGTATAATACATAAAATACACAAGATATGAGACACTAAACATGTACAGTGAAACATTGACTTACGAGTGAAAAATACAAGCCATTGTTCTGTCGATGTTTTGTTTTATGATGCAAGCAGAGATCTGAGTTACGACAGAGTGAGCTTATGCCACCCGTCACTAGGTAGCCCAGCAAGCATTCAGTTGACTTGTTTATCTTGCTGTGAAGGCATTGCTGTTTTTTGATATTGCCGTATTACTTTTTATACATTATTTGTTATTTATAAAATACATTTTTCTTATTTAAAAATGTGTGTGTATTGATACATGTATTGTATATGTGAATGCTAAATAAATAAATCTAGGTTTTACAGTATGTGCCGGTGTATGGACAGTTGAGTTTCTGGTCAGTAGTGATTATCGGTTTATTATGGAGCTCAGCAGGGTGATGGTGAAGGGAAAGAAGCTGGACCTGAGCCGACTGGTTCTGGCACTAATGTTCCTATACCTCCTTTCAGATGGTAGGAGGATGTATAGTGTGTGGTTGGGGTGGGAGGAGTCCCTGATGATGCTGTGGGCTGTGCGCAGGAAGCGCTAGTGGTGAATGTCGCCAATGGCAGGGTGCTGTACAGCAATAATGCGCTGGGCATTATTCACCACCTTCTGCAGAGCCTTACAGGCAGCCACAGTGAAGCCGCCATAGTATACTGTTAAACAGTTGGTCAGGACACTCTCGATGGTGCAGTGGTAAAAAGTTGTGAGGATCTGAGGAGAGAGACTGTCCTTCCTCAATCACCTCAAGAAGAGGTTGATGCACTTTTTAACCAGATGGGATGTGCTGTGTGTATCAATGAAAGGGATGTGAACACCTAGGCAATTGAAGTTGGAAACACGCACTTTCCATTTATTTGAAGGAGAGTGTGTGCAGCGCTTGGTTTTCCTGTAGTCCATAATGAGCTCTTTGGTTTTGCTGATGTTGAGTGAGAGGTTCTTGGTGGAACACCAGACAGCCAGGTCCAGGATCTCCTCCCTGTAGGCTGTTTCATCATCATCACTGATGCGTCCGGTCACAGTGGTGTCATCTACACACTTAATGATGACTTTGCATCTGCGGGGCACAATCTTGTGTAAACAAGGAGAAGAGCAGAGGGCTCAACACACAGCCTTGTGGCACACCAGTTTTCAGAGTGAGGCTGGAGGACATGTGATTGCCCAACCTCATGACTGGGGTCTGTTAGGAAGTCCAAGACCCAGTTACACAGGTGGGTGCTGATAACCAGGACACTGAGCTTGATGACCAGCCTGGTGCGAACAACTGTGTTGAAACCGCAGCTGAATTAAAGGAACAAAATACGTACATATATCGTCCTGTTGTCCTGATGGGTGAGGGCAGTAGAAATTGCATTCTCAGTTGATCTGTTTGTGGGGTATGCAAACTGTTGGGGGTGCAACAGGGCGGAAGTCATTTGGACATGCCGCAGCTGGTCATTTAGGCACCGTTACAATGGTGGATGTCTTTCAGAATGTGGGAACAACAGCCTGGGCCAGTGACATGTTGAAAATATCTGTAAAGTCATGGACTAGCTGTCCAGCACACGCTCTGAGGAATCGGTTACCAGGTCTTGAATCTGTGACACATTTCCTGTTAAAACTGAGAAGTGAGCAGACTTTTGAGAAGCGAGCGCAAAAAACTGTAACGTGCACTGAAAACAGTGAAACAAGCGCGGAGATACAGGAAGTGAGCACAGTGCTTGTTTTTCTACTCTTGCTGTCGCTGTTTTGGCTTGGTTTTCTTGATTCTGTGCGCTCGTTGAGTCTGACTTGCTCGATTTAGTGTCGTTTTTGCACTCTCGCAAAATGATCTCACTCCATAACCATTGGCTTTTTCATATATGTCACATGTGCTCAGTGAGAATCTGCTCTAATCTGTGAAGAGAACCGGGCCACAATTGTGGACCTGCCAATTCTGGTGGTGCTGGGCTGTGGGCACAGGTCCCAGTAGAGGGCCCTCTTGTCACCCTCATCTGTTTCTGACAGCTTGATCACACACACCAGTAGCCTGCAGGAGGTAATTTTGTATGGAGGTAATTTTGTGCTGCTTGTTGCACAAAGGAGCAGATGTTAAGTTTGATGATTTTTAGGGCCCTCTCCAGCTCTCTTTGTGTAACAACCCATTTTCTGGTATCCCTCCATGCTCTTGAAACTGGAGGTGCCATCCTGGAAGAGCTGGACTAACTGTGCAACTTCAGTGGGGTGAAGGCATCACCTCTTGTTACCAGTACCGCCTAGAAAATGCAAAACCTAAGAAACAATCAGGATATGTAAGGAGAGAATAATCGTCTGTGTCGTTTTCTTGCTAATTGTAATGGATTTAGGACTGATCTGATCAGGATCTCTTTCATCTTGAGGGGGCAGACTCCTTTGGTCAAATCACTGTCTGCTTCCTTCCAAGATCAAAGTCTAGGGGAGACATTCCCCTAACACTTTGAATAAAATCTCAGAGCTCTTTTCTCACACCTCGAGATACACCTGAGACAACCTAAGAGCCAAGAGGTCCACCAGCATATTTAAAAAGACTTGTTCAAGTCTTTTTACATACACACTTGGAACGAGAGCGCCCTCCAGTATGCACCCTGAGAGACAATGCTACGTGAAGAATTCCCTTTGTTCCTGCACTGATGCAATTCATGTATACCTTTCTTTGCATATATCTCCTCTGTTGTAATATGAGTAAGTCTTTTAAATTAAGGTTATATAACCATAAGAAAATAACTCACTGAGTCACTGAGTAACTCATCAAGATTATAAGTTGGAATTTGCTGTTTCTGCCCTTGTGTTTATTGCCGTAGCTCTGCTATAAAAATGCAAAAAAAAATAAAAAAAGTATTCAACTACCAAGTGTTAATATTTTTTTAATAAGATCAATGACCCAGTCAGCAATCCAAGACAGGAGAAATGTATTCTAAATCACGTGAATGGATAGAGTTCTAATTGCTTGGTTTTAAAGAAATCCTTTCTCGTATTTCATGTATTATCCTATATTTGAGTTAAAAAAGTTTTTTTATATGCTGTGTGCAATGACATGTGGGATAACCCACCAAGAGAAATATAAAGTGATTAAGATTTTTATCACAAAAATCTTACAGGATCATGGTACTAGCAAGTCAGCCTGACAAATCCCTTAGTCTAAAATTCTCACCAAATCCAGAGGGCAGGACTTTAGGACTAAGCTGTGACTGAAAAACTCTGGGCCAATCACCTGCGGCTCTGCCAAACCCCCAGGGTTAAATCGGTGCACAGACTCCTCCCTTGAGACAGAAACTTAGAACTCTTGAAAAAGGGTCATGCAGCAGTAGTTGTCCAGTTGTTTTCCAGTCAGTCAGAATCAGAGTTGAGTCAAGCGGAGAGTCAGTCGGAGAGAACAGTGAGTGAGAGAGGAGTCAACAACAGCAATTACAGAGTCAACCACAACAGCAAAAGTCCAGCATCAGCAAAAAGAAACCACCACTCGAGGATCCAAAATCTCCAAAAAGAACTGACTCCATTTTTGCTATTTTATAGTGAGCTTTTAAGATTAGCACATTGTAGCTTTAGCAAGTTACCATTAGTGTAAATAGCAGACATCGAAATTCGTGCTAAGTTAAGCCGTATCTACGCTTCGTCTCCCCACATTCTGGATGGATACTAACACACCCCCATACCATCAGAGATGCTGGCTTTTGAACTTTGTGCTGATAACAATCCGGACAATCCTTTTCCTCTTTGGTCCGGAGGACACAATGTTCATAATTTCCAAAAACAATTACTCATCAGACCACAGTACACACTTTTCAACTTTGCGTCAGTCCATCTCAGATGAGCTTGGGCCCAGAGAAGCCGGAGGCATTTCTGGGTGTTGTTGATATATGGCTGTCACTTTGCATGGTAGAGTTTTGCACTTGTAAATGGAGCGACAAACTATTCACCGATGTAGCAGAGTGATAATTTACTATCATTTTATTAATAATTAATTATTTAATTCATTTTGTTAAGCTCCATGGTTGGGAGCCATTAAGTAATATGTAGTGTCTTTACCTGTCCAGTGTCAGCTTGGACAAGTAGGCTATAATGCTGAGCGACATTACACATAATATAGCAAAATTAGTTCATTAGTATTAATGAATTATTATGCTCATTGATCCTCTGTAGGTTCTTTGCTCTGAAACTGAATCTGACCCAAAAGTAATAATTCAGTACAAGAAAGGTTCACATACAAACAAATAACCAAGGACTTGTTTTATCATATAATTGGTTTATTAAATGTAATATCAAATAATTTTACGACACTCTCTGGGTGTTTTATCAGATTCCAATCTGATTTGGTGGAATGGCAAATGTCTCTGAAGTTGACCATCTAAATTCTAAGTATTAAAGTCCCAAAAACTCAAATTTCTTTTATTAGAAATCAATAAAACATTCATCTGCCATGAGGGATCGAAGGTTACAGGTTTCTGCCTTACTTGCAGACATTTCTCCAGATTCTCTGACTCTTTTGATGATATTATGGACTGTAGATGATAAAATCCCTAAATTCCTTGCAATTGTACGTTGAGAAGCATTTTTCTTAAGCTGTTGGACGATTTGCTCACGCAGTTGTTCACAGAATGGTGAACCTCATCACATCCTTGCTTGTGAACGACTGAGCCCTTCTGGGATGCTCCCTTTATACCCAATCATGACACTCACCTATTTCCAATGAACCTGTTCACCTGTGGAATGTTCCAAACAGGTGTTTTTTTGAGCATTCCTCAACTTTCACAGTCTTTTGTTGCCCCTGTCCCAACTCCCTTGGAACGTGTTGCAGGCCTCAAATTCAAAATGAGTGAATATTTGCAAAAAAACAATGAAAGGGATTTGCAAATCATCATATTCTGTTTTTATCTGTGTTTTAGACAACATCCCAAGTTCATTGGAATAGGGGTTGTAATAGTAGTGATTCCTTAATTTTTGCCAGAGGTTGTTATTTGTATGCAACGTAATGTAGTGTGTAGGAATACCTAGTACTCAATCATTCATTATCTGTAACCGCTTATCCAGTTCAGGGTTGCAGTAGGTCCAGAGCCTACCTGGAATCATTGAGCGCAAGGCGGGAATACACCCTGGAGGGTGTGCCAGTCCTTCACAGGGCAACACACACACATTCACTTACACCTACGGACACTTTTGAGTCGCCAATCCACCTACCAACATGTGTTTTTGGACTGTGGGAGAAAACCAGAGCACCCGGAGGAAACCCACACGGACACGGGGAGAACACACCAAAAACTCCTCACAGACAGTCACACGGAGCGGAACTCAAACCCACAACCTCCAGGTCCCTGGAACTGTGTGACTGTGACACTACCTGCTGCGCTACCATGCCGCCCTGAATACCTAGAACATGATGAGGTATTATGGCAAAACCTTCCGGATGTTGCACTAGGTCAGGCGAGATTTACTGGTATGCGCCCCATCTCCCGCACACTATCAGAGCCTTACATATTCTGAGCCTAACTCATGAAACCACCCCCACCCCACCAAAACTTCCACTTTGCACAATACAGTCAGACAAGTACCATTCCCCTGGCAACCACCAAACCCAGACTTTTCCATTGGCTTTCCAGAGGAAGAATGATACATCACTCCAGAGAGCACGTCTCCACTGCTCTAGATTCCAGTAGCAGTGAGCTTTACACCACTGCATCCGATGCTTGGCATTTCCTGGTGATGTAAAGCTTGGATGCCGCTGCTCGGCCATAGAATCCCATTCCAAGAAGCTCTCTACGCACTGTTCTTGAGCTAATCTGAAGGCCAAATGAAGTTTGTAGGTCAGAAGCAACTGACTCTGCATACTCTGCACACTACGTGTCTCAGCATCTGCTGACCCTGCTCTGTCATTTTATACGGCCTACCACTTTGTGACAACTCGAGTTGTAGTTCTTCCCAACCACTTTCAAGTTAACCTTAACCCAACGGAAAAAAAAGTTCACAAAAGTGGACAAAGTGAACCTCACATTAAATGTGGTTAACCTCAAAGAATATGGCCATAAATATTCCTGAGTGAAGTGAGCTTTAGCTTCAGAAGCCCTGAGGTCTGCACCATTCAAAGGGAGAGTCTAAAGTGCTTAACTTGAGCTTAACATGGCTTAATGTACTAAAAAATGACCTAGGAACACTAACATTTTTTAAATCACTACTGATCATACATGCTCCCTATTGCTGAAACAATAAAACTTTGACGCAAATGGAAAGAAATAAATTTAAGCTGTTTCCTTACAATGTGTTAAAATGGGAAAAAAGCTTAATGTAAAACTGTTACTTTCCATTTGTGTCACAGGTTCATTGATTCAGTTCTAGAGAGCACTTTTTGTTGTTTTAGTACTTTAAGACACGTAAAGCGTTTTACACTCTCCTCAGAATGGGCACAGCTCTTTTCAGGAGGCAGTTTGAGGTCAGGTTCCCATGCTGTCAAATATATATTTATAAACAGTATAACATTTATGTACATAGCCTGTTCACTATTTATTATTGCTGGTTGTGGATAAGGCCAACATAGACTAGGTGGGGAAATGCACTGTAGAGTTATTGTTGTGGTGGTTGGTGATCTAGTTTCTAACATTTAACTAATATTTATGTTATTGACGAGATATTGTAACCAGTTTCAGCTTTAAACCATTCTGTAATGTGATTTCAGTGGATGTCCATTATTTCAGTGTATCATTTATGAAAATGCATTATTACCCTTAAGCAATGTCTATATTACCACTCAATTATTACACAGTACCTACACAGGAACTGTCCACTTAATTCAAAGTGTAACTTTTGCATAATTACTGAAGAATAACTGTGTTGTAACATGGTAAGCTAATTATATCCATTATACATTTCTGTAATTTCACAATACTTACATTCCTACTACACAGGAACGGTTCTTATTTTAAAGTGTAACTTTTACATAATTACTCTGGAATAATTAATCATTAAAGACAAATTAAAATGAAACTATTACTTTCACTCTTACCCCTATCCCTTCTTCTCCCTCACTGTCACGAAAACTTACAAACACACACTGGCACACTGGGGCATATTTGAGCCATAAGCTGCACCGCAGTAGATAATTTTCTTCATGAAAGTGTCTGTGTTTGAGCTTCATAATATGTTCAATGCTATAACTCCCCCTGAAATTTTCACTCAGCAAATAAAGATATTCTAATTTTTTAAAATAAATAAAACTACAAGAAGATGATTATAACGTGCCAGTTGTCATAAGTACCACACTACAGATTTATTATTCTTTTGTTGCTCTGCAGTTTTGCCCCCTTTCACCCTGCTCTTCTCTTATGTTCTACAGCATAGCAAGTATGATATTTGTACTGGATCGTTCATAGTGCTGAAATGACACTAATGTGTTGATAGTGTGTTATTGTGTATTGTGCTGATATGAAACGATCAGACAAAGTAATGCTGCTGCCATTTTTAAAGCCCTCATTGCTGTGTCACTTCTGGACTGAGAGTAGGCCACAAACCCAAAATATCCAGCCAACAGCATCCTGCAGGCAGTGTCCTGTCCACTGATTAATTCACTACCACATTAAAAAAGCAAGCAAACTAATATACACAGAAACAAGACATATCTCACCTGTGCACCTGTATATCTGTATATCTGATTCATCTCCACTTGAGATATAAAGGTCTGCAAGAAGAGCTCACTCAGAGTCAAATGGACAACGACATTGGTAGCATTTCTGATTGGGGAATTCAATTTCTCACGTAACTCTGCATACTCTGTTGAATACATTCTGGAGAAAACAAGAGATAATTAATTATGCATTTGAATAAGACTCAGAATGAGAATGAAAAAAGCTGAAGTCTTGCTACTGTGTACATGTACCTTATATCAAAATTTTTGACTTGGGGATTAAGGCTGCCAACCATAATCGTAAGTATCTGAAAGGGAGCGTTTGAATCAGGAGAGAGGTCATGTTGCCTTGAGTCTATCACAGTTAAGTGTGCATCCTGCTGTAGAATAATATGCAAGCGGTAAACTGTAGCCTTTATCACCCAAGTGTCAGTGACAATCACTCTGGCATCAGGTGGCCCTGTTGCAAACTTTTCAATCCGGCGAAATTCTGTGTTGACAGATGATGCAACAGCCCTCCAGCTGCACTGTGGTAATGCATATATGGCAAGGGTCTTAGATATCGGATGATTTGACCATTGGTTTTTAGCCCAATAGAACACTAGAGCAAAGCTCAAAAGCAGAAATGCCATCGACAGTCCAAAATAAATTTGCCATCCCTGACTTGCTTGATGGATGTACAAAAGATTTTCTTCTGGTGCAGCAAAACACATTCCTATGTAGTAACCTGCAAAAGATAACATAAGTAGCTGAACACATAAAAGCACATGCAAAATATATGAAAAAATACTTAATAAATGCTTACAATACTTTAAAAAGTCATTAACAAAAATTAAAAGATTAACTGGCTTCACAGTGTAGCACAAATGTATAGTAAGGTAATTAGGTAATACCTTAATGAGGTAATTAAAGCATATTGTTAGATGAATTGCATGTGGCTAAACTTTTTTCATGATACAATTCAGAAAATAGTCACATGAGGAGGTGTAAATGCTTATTAATAAGATTAAAATCTTATATTCGGCCATTTCATGTCTTTTTGTTAAACTACTACACTGGGTAGCACTATGTAGGGTGTATGGCACTATTTGGTAGTCAGTAATGACTGACATAGGTGCACAGAAAGATAAATATTTCAGGGTTCCTCATTTCTACTTCTTCTATTTTACCATCTGCATGAGAACTAAATATTTTGTACAGTGGCCCTGAAGGGCACATGCACATTAAAAATGTATAGATGCACATTAAAAAAATAGATGCACATGAAAACTACATGTTAAAATATGTACTGCCCATGTGTGACATAGACACACATTAAAAATATATGGATGCACAAAAATTGAGGCACATTAAAAGAAACATGCACATCAAAACAAAGCATATTTTGAATATTTTGCATATTTGCACATTTAAATATAAAGATGCACATCAAATATATGTGCACATTATAAAATGTGTGCATTAAATAAATATATGAGCATTAAAAAATCTCATATTAAAAAAATCTGTGCATTTAAAAGGAAAATAAAAAACATAAAAAAGGAGCTAGGACTGTATTGAAAAAAAAAATAAGATTCAAAGAACAAAGTTGCCAATACCAAACATTGGTTTCAATGGTGCAAGGAGCGCAAATCTTGGGCTGTGGACAATGTGAAATTTGTATTGTTCTCTGATGAGTCCACCTTTACTGTTTTCCCCACATTCGGGAGAGTTACGGTGTGGGAAGGCCCAAAGAAGCGTACCACCCAGACTGCTGCATGCCCAGAGTGAAGCATGGGGGTGGATCAGTGATGGTTTGGGCTGCCATATCACGGCATTCCCTTGGCCCAACACTTGTGCTAGATGGGCGCGTCACTGCCAAGGACTACCAAACCATTCTGGAGGACCATGTGCATCCAAACGTTTTCTTCTAAAATCCTTATACTTTCACATAGAAACTTGTGACTAGAAACTAGAAAATTTCCCTTTCTAACACATAAA
This sequence comes from Hoplias malabaricus, assembly GCF_029633855.1. Taxonomy (NCBI): domain Eukaryota; kingdom Metazoa; phylum Chordata; class Actinopteri; order Characiformes; family Erythrinidae; genus Hoplias; species Hoplias malabaricus. Next base: position 31,601,878 of record NC_089816.1, read on the forward strand.
TCTGAAAGCACATCACAGTAGAGTTTTTGAGTTACGAGTGTTTGTTCAGCACTAGAGAGGGTCCCAGGCCCCATAGACTTCAATTTTTGACTGTGTGAGCGCACCTTTTTTAAAAATGTTTGTGTGTGTTTACATTGCCATAACACAAACAATTCTTGCTCAGTCAGCACAGTCTTACACCAACCCTACCAACAAAGGGTTCCTTCTCATAAAAAGTGATTAGATTAGCAATGTGGGGTACAGTTTTCATACAGCGCCCGTTCAAACAGGACATGGTCCCCTCATAGGAAATGAATGGCAGAACTTTCCGGAACATTTAACTGCCACTCTCACACAGACCCTCATACACAACACACACAGACTCATACACATAGAGACAGCTCTCTCTCTGCAGTTCATCGGCTCCCAGAGACAGAGCTGCAGCAGCTCTATCCCCCAAAGGTGGAGGTCAGTCAGTCCGCACAACAGATCAAACAGATCAGAATGTGCTTCGAATGTGCAAACAGTGCTGCCAAATATACGTCTGCTTCTCTTCACTTTTAATTTATTCCTTTTGAAGAACCCCTGATCCAAGATGACATAACTGATTAAGATGTTCAGCTTTATTCAAACCATAAACATCCCTCTCAACATGAATGTATGAGATGGGACCAAAAGCGCAATTGGACCCGGAAACGGCAAAACGGCACGCGTAGCGTCACACTTAACAAGCGGACTGAATGAGGTAATCTAAATATAATGGGAGACTTTTTAGGTGGCATTTCTTTTTAATGTGACAGCTCATTAGCTAGCTAGGTAGCATAAAAGCCTGTTAGTTAACAGCTGGGAGAGGGTAGATTAAAGAACAGAAAACAGAGATTGAGTATAAAGAAAGTGAGAATGGAAATGCAAAAGAAGAACTTGTGCCCAAGATAGGAGCTCTGTTTACACGTTGGAAGATTTTTGGCTTTGAAAAATCAGACGCAGGCCAAAAGGCTATATATTGTAAAGGTTCTGGAGCCACCGTCATTGCCGCTGGTAGTAACACTAGCAACTTACTCCATAACCTCAGAGAAAACATGATGGAATACCAAGAATGTTTGCGCTTACGGTTGTCAGGATTGACACTATCAGCAAGTAGTGGCAGTGAAATCATTGAGCCAAAGGATCAGACATCGCTTCATTTTTTCGAGGCACTGCATATGAAAGGAAAAGCAAGCGATGGAACGACATTACTAATGCAGTAACAATCCACCTGAGCAAGGAAATGGTCCCACTACAGACAGTCAAGAGGAACGGGTTAAGAGCAATGATTAAAACGCTGAAGATTTGGGATTGATAAGAAATCTTTGTGTAACAATGTAATTTATAATTATTATTATCATTATCTTAATATATATATTTTGTGTTTGTTTGGTGACCTGTGTTCATTTCCCACCATGCCATGCGCAACTCAGCACATGCGCGCAACTACAGACATCAGCACTGGCCACGGCAGCAGCAAATTCACCCGCTGGAGCTGAGCCTTTTGTAACTGAATTTGCTTATAACATATACTTTTTATTATTAATTATTATTATTGATTACATTTTGCTGGAATACAGTACTAGCCCATAGGCTGTATATATCCACTTGTAATTATCTGGTTAATTTAGCAGACTGATGTTTATTTTTACTACGCTGTCTGCAGCACAACACAATCTACCGAATTAAAAGCATAAATCACCCACAAAACACTCTCCATGATTATTCGACAGTTCCGTGAGTCAAACACAAGCACAAGGCAAACGCAGCTTTCTTCTAGTTTCCACCAGATGTGCTGCATGAGGCACCGTGCCGTGCACAGTAATCTCTAACAATCTAATAAAAAATTGGTTCCCCAAAGTCCTATTTACAATAGTTCTTTTTCTTCAAACACTGAAAAACATTAGGCATGAGATGCCTGAGCTACACAGCCAAGAAAACTTCTACATCTTTCACTAAAACATACCTTTAAAATGGATCATATATCTGATCAGTTTTGATACTGTTGTGTGCTCTAAAAATGACTGTGCATGTTTAAACTCATAGCAATGCAATAATGTGCGCTGGGTCGAGATGGCATTCATGTTTTTCAACCATAAGAGACTTAAGAATCAACTTGGACTTGATACTTTTGAATACGCTGCAGTCTGCACCATAAAAATATTTTACATTTTGCAACTGTTTTTCAGCAAATGCATACTGATTCCTTCATGTATTGTGAAATTTTGTGGCACAAACTGAACCCTATAGTAATCAAAGCCTTCATTTAAAGCATCAATGTTTTATATTCTACATACTCCTGGCAGGAGAACAAACCAAAAACCTATATAAAAGCCCAATCATTAAAAACAAAATTACACATTTTTGTTCATACCACCCAGCACTACTGTGTATATATCCTTCGCAATTCTATCTACAAATATCTATATAGTTTTTCACTAATGTGACTCAAATCTGATCTTTTCAGGGATGTGGACATCTGACAAGACATTAGTTTGAATGAAAGATGTAAACAAACAACCGAGTTTTGTAATTCAGCCTACGCTGCACTACATCAAAGGCAGGATCCATTATTGCATGCCCTACGATGTGCACTACAAAGGATTTAGTTTTAAAACAATTAATCATTTCATGAATAGGGTATTCTTACAGTGTACTCAGACCCACTGATTCTGGTCTTCTGACAATCCCTAGATAAAAGCTTTCCTCTAAGGGCAGCACAGAGCGGATATGATTTGTGTAGTGGATAATTCTCAGCACTGCAGTGACACTGACGTGTCCATCCATCCATTATCTGTAACCGCTTATCCAATTTAGGGTCGCGGGGGGTCCAGAGCCTACCTGGAATCATCGGGCGCAAGGCGGGAATACACCCTGGAGGGGACGCCAGTTGACACTGACGTGTGTATGTGAAAATTGAAGTGATATAACAAAAACACATATTAGTAATATTTGGTGTCACGTGTTACAATTGCTAACTGGAATACAAATTTCCAGCAGTCCTTTGTTTCTTACATATATATGTCACCTAACCTTATGCAAGCCATAAATATACATGCAATATATATACATATATATATTGATATTGATTTCCTCTCACACTTCAAATTCCTGATACACACTTGTGACTTTCTAAAACTACAAATTACCCTGTCACAGGTGCTCAGGTGTTTTGCTAATATAACTCCATAATTGATTCCTGTCAAGGTATCACTACATAGGTGAACAGCTTAGACTCATATATCTGGTGAGAGTGAGACCTAGAAAAACAGAGGACAGCAAGAACATTTACAATTGATGAGAAATGGACCTGGTCGGATTGAGAAAATCAGTTTCAAATCTAAACGTTGAACCCAGTCGTGTGATTAGAATACAACATTTTAAAATACTGAGGTTTGGTGTTATGCAGTCCGAGAAATACAAGACCACACATATATGCTTCGTTCGTTTTACAAATAAATAATATCATCGTGGAGCACTATTCCCAAGCACTCAATGAAAATTATATTTAATTTAAATGTCAGTAGAATGTAAACGTTAGCCTACCCAGAGGTAATGAACAGTGGATTAATACGTTTAGAGCTGTTCTTCTTGTGTGGAACTGAATAAATGACATGTCTTCGCTGCCCAGCCATTCTGAGAAAAGGTTTTGTATCGTCAAACCCGCCGAGCGAAATTCATTAGGTGTAAATACAATACAGATAACAAATACGATATACACTAAATTAAACGTTGCATCTGAGCGATCCATAATCTTGCAAGCAACGTGAACACAGTAGCGATAACATTAGCTAGTTTTTTCAGACGTCAACAGGAAGTGCGTTTTCAAAATAAAAGACACTCACATTAGTAAACATATGGCTATTTTAATTGCTATATTAATTTTCTACCAAACAAGCGCTGCACATGTAGGAGTCTCGCAGACTACAGGACTGACATGACCTCAGCTAGTAATCAATATTTGGATTTTTTCCCCACCCCGCTTGTTTTTTTTCTTTTCAAATTTCAAAACACCTATACAACAATCCTGAAACATAAACATCTCACATATTTGATTTTACACAGTAATAATTAAGAAGAATTATTTCTTTACACGGAAATATTTCTTCCAATAGATGATAAAAAAAATTGCTTTTTACAAATTAACGTAATCAAGAAGTGCTGTTTTGAAAACATTGAAACAGGAATGGAATTATACGATTTTGATTAAGGTGTATGATATTTACCTACCATTCAACATATATTAATTAATTTTTAGGGATATTATTTTTCATGAAAATATAGCCACACAGCTGACAAATCCAAAACCCAGAATAATGTTAGGCTTTGTACTCAGAAAGTCATCTCATTCGAAATCCACACTCCAAAAAATCAGACATCAAAAATGTTGTGGAAACATAGTGTGGTTTCAATTTAATAGCAGCAGTTAAGTTTTCCCAACTTTTAAAATCATCTTATACAAAATTAAATAGGGACTCATTGAGCAGACCTGAAATAAATGTCGAGGGGGCAGGATTACAGGAGACACAGGTGGAGACACTGACGAGAGGGTGGAGCCAGGGGATAAAACAAACAGTTATGTGCTCCTGAGCACTTGGCAATCAAGAAAACAGAAACAGAGCTTAGAACAAGACACAGGGCAAAAGTGTGACAGAATGCTTCTGCTCAGTGTCTACTAGTGGCGATCGCTCTAAGACTGAAAGGGAAGCTCAGCTTCCCCTAAAATGTAAAACAATAAGTGATCAAATATATACTGTTGTGTGTACATGTCATTGAATAAATATGCACTACAACGCACTCAACTTTTGTTCAGATTCAGCTTCTTATCACTGGTAAAGACGCGGCTTTCCTCTCAATCGTTCCCGCAGCTTCACGGTGCTTTAAACAGTGAGGACGCTGACCGTCCACAGAGTTCAATAGCGAAGCAGCGAAGTGCAGCGAAACGAGACGAGTCATTGGATAAATGCTGGGCTTTGTCCCGCCCATCGGACGCTCAGCGTCTCTGGGGGTCTATGGGGCAGTGGGCTGGCCTCGGCTGGGCCGGACGCTCAGGTTCTGCATGATGATTGGATGATCTGTCTGAGGCTGAATCCCTTTTTGATTGACAGTGAAATGAGCGAATCAGCGATCCTTTGGTGTAAAGATCCGAGGGAGCATTACATTTTCATTCTGTTCTGAGTTGAACCAGAGACTTTCTTAATCCTCTTAGCAGCATTTTCTTTGTTAAAAAGCGACAAATCGAGCTTCTATTTCTGGTGGGTTTTTTTGTAGCTGCTTGTGTTTGAAGACTGACTTCTATCACTCTTTCTGACTTCTATCGCAGTTTCTGTCCAGCGGGTGCTGCTGAGCCCCTCCACCGTCACAAAGCACTCACAGGCGGACACACTTCACATGGGCCAAGGCCGTTTAAGCAGCCTAGCTCTGCTGGCCATTGAGAGGACACTAGTAAAGTCCCTGGAAAAGACGCCTTGTTGGTACGACAGGGTCACAGATCATTTTCTTAAAAAGGAACTGAGGGTAGAATTTACGTATAAATAAACCGACACATTTTATGATGTAGGCCGAAATTGAGCTTCCCCTCCTTGAAAGACCAGCCTCCGCCACTGGTGTCTACATATATGTGATAGTGTGTATCATGGGGCTTTAAGGTTTGTTACAAAGTGTGGTCCTCTTGCGCATTATTGTGTGTTATATTAAAAAATGGATTGGTCTTCCTTGGGTGCACAGCATCTCAGTCATTGTTATGTTTTTATATACAAAACCATTTTTGGTAAACATTTTTCTTTTCTTTTAAATGTGAAGCATGGAACCCACCATCTTTGTCCTCTTGATGTGCTGTGATTTGTTATTCCCAAAGTTCGGACTGAATTGGGAAAAACAGCTTTCATGTTTTCCACACCATTTGCCTGGAATAATTTACAAAACACACTTAAGATTGAAAATATTTTATTCTTGAACAGTTTTAAGTCTATGGTGAAGTCCATTGAGTCCAGACTACCACTGTGTAAATGTTATACATTAGATAAGGTATAAAATATAAGGTATTTATCTGGATATGTTTTTGTGTGTATTATTTGTTATAACTCTGTGTTGCTGCCATTTTTGACCAGGTCTCCCTTGGGGCTAACCTGGTTAAATAAAGGTTAAATTAAATAAAAATATATTTATAAATAGGGCGGCACAGTGACGCAGTCACACAGCTCCAGGGGCCTGGAGGTTGTGGGTTCGATTCCTGCTCCAGGTGACTGTCTGTGAGGAGTTGGTGTGTTCTCCCCGTGTCTGTGTGGGTTTCCTCTGGGTGCTCTGGTTTCCTCCCACAGTCCAAAAACACACGTTGGTAGGTGGATTGGCGACTCAAAAGTGTCCGTAGGTGTGTGTGTGTCTGTGTTGCCCTGTGAAGGACTGGCGCCCCCTCCAGGGTGTATTCCTGCCTTGTGCCCAATGATTCCAGGTAGACTCTGGACCCACCGCGACCCTGAACTGGATAAGGGTTACAGATAATGAATGAATGGATTATTATTTATAAATATTTATACAATAATAAATTGATGTGTTTTAAAAGGTTGCACATTATAGGCCGTGCATCATGTTTGTTGCACTTTTTGGGTGATGCTAGAATAGAATTTGTCATTTGTTAGAGTAAAGAGTTAATTTTAATAATTTTTTAACCTGTTGATTTAATGAATGCTATTTAAGATGGAGTAAGCTAATACATTAAAACTACCCTGGTCATAGACTAGATCCAGTGTCGGCAACCCGCATCTTTTCAGCCCCACTGCTGTGGCTCTCTGCCTTGTAAATAAATGAGCCATTACACGATCAGTCATGCTGTTGTCAGCTGATGAGGTGCTGTGTGTTGTAGTGTGTGTTAAAACATCTTAATCAAGTGTCTGAATAACAGAGGATTGGAACGAGTAACCATTTGCAACATCTGCTGGAAATATCACACAGGAGCGAAATCTATTTAAACTAGACTTTACATCAAGGATTTCAAGAATTTGATTCATAATTTTACAAAAGTCATGAAAGAAGGGCTTCTTGGATTTTATTTATTTATTTATTTGGTCTTTGTGGTCAAAACATTGATCAGGACTTCCAGTGAGACATTACAGTCTCACTTGCTTCTGCCTCTTTCTCCACTCTCATTCTCCACTTCTGGAATCACAGTCACTACACCTGTAGAAATCCTGAAATGGTTGTAGCAAAGCTGAATGTCAGGTATTTGAAAGCTGTCATTTCAACCAAGACATTATGACTTTCTGAATGAGGCTAATAAATCAAATAAAATAGATTTCCCCTAAATATTTTTTTTTATTTGTCAGACTTATGCAAAGTTTGGACACCACTGGCATACTATATTTTTTATTCTCATAAAAAAAAGTTAGGAATATAAAGAGATGACTAAACCTTAAAACAATACTATATTTATATATGTTCCCTCTATATAGGTGGTAAAATTGTCCTTTTGATAATAAACTATACTTGAAATGAAAGTTACAGAAATGCGTTAACGTAAAGTGCATTTATTTTACAATGACAAAGAATGCCTTAAATGATATAAATTCCTATTTAATAAATTTAGTATAAAATAGATAGAAATGTCATCATTTAAGAGCATTTGAGAGCATGACACAACCCATTATATCGGCCCACACTTGGGCCGTATTACGCATGCTGGCACGCGGAGTTGGCATTGTCTCGGCTGATAGTTCTGGCCCGAGTCTGGGGAACTCTCAGCCCAGAGTTGCGGCTGAGGCACGGCTCAAATAACTCAGCCCTAGTCCAGCAAGCCATAACTGAATCACGATAACCGGACCACAACCAAGTTTGAGCCAGAAGTTAATGTTATTAAATAATTTACATACATATTTTTAAAGCCAATTTAAATGAAATGAGATCAGTAACTGTGCTTTTCATACAACCTTGAAGCAATGTAAACATACAGCAATGGCAATGTATACAAACAGTACATAAAAATCAATAAATGATACTGGCCCTGTATTTACTTGGTATCAGATCGATACCAAAACTCCCGGTATCGCCCACCTCTAGTTGCCAGGTCTGCATATTATAGGAGACTTTGGTTTGACATTTTCAGTAAAGTCACTTACAAATATTGGTAGTAGTGGGTTGCAGTTTTGAGTTTGTTTCTAAAATGTAGTTGCACTTTTGGGCAATATTTCCACGGTATGGAAGTCATGTTCATATGTTCTATTGGCGACAGATTGACATTACTGCACCATTTAAGGTGGAACAGAAAGTCGGAATAAGAAACCAGCGTTGTAGATTTTTTCTGCATTTCTCCCAGTCCCTGACATGTAAATAGGCTTATAAAAATTTCTCACTGATGGAGCATCGACTGGTGTTATTATGATTAATTTTGATGTATGTTGGGAAGGGTAGGAATGAAAACGCAACTTATAATTCTACAGAAAAAATGAGCCCAAAATCATGAGCACACTTGGCAACCATACAGAAGCACATGAGGGGGACCAAGCACGCAATGACTAGAATAGAATAGAATAGAATAGAATAGAAAGCCTTTATTGTCATTATACACAGCATACACAGTACAACGAAATTGGAAGCTGCTCTTTTAAAGTGCCCACAGTGCAATATTTAAATATAAAATAAATAGACTAGAATTCAGATATCTGAAATGTCTTTTTGACTAGTTCAGGGGTCGGCAACCCGCGGCTCTTTGATCCCTCTGATGCGGCTCAGCTTTTGAAAATAATTACTGAGTATTTAATTAAAATGTATTTTATTTTAGTTCGTTCATTTTCAAAATGTAATTCTATGAAGATTATGTCGATCTTGTAACAGCTAAAATATTTAATATTTAAAATATTTTGTCGCTCTTAATACACGTCACAACTTCCAATGTGCGACACCCGCCAGTGTGTGGTTTCTTGAACTTTTTGACAGTTGACTGCACGGCGCCAGTGAAATAATGACGTCACGCAGAGAGAGGACAGCGTTTTTCTTTGCTGCCAGTGGATAATTTCAGTTCGGCGTTTTTTTCCATTACTACAAGGACTCAAATAGACATTGATTATTTTACTTAACCGTCAACCCAACGTCTTTTTTTCGGAGTTAAAAATGTTTTGTTGCATGCAGAAATGTTATTTCATTTTTCTGCAGTCGTTCATTAATTTCATAAATGTAACACAGTATTGTTTGTTTATACATACCACAAAGGCAAAAAAAAAAAAACCTGTTATATGCAGTGTTATTTAATTTAGAATTTCAAAAGGACTTTGTGGCTCCGAGTGTTTTCTTTACTGTGTGAAACGGGTCCAAATGGCTCTTTGGGTGGTAAAGGTTGCCGACTAGTGATGTGTCGGTCGCGAACGAACCGGTTCAAAGAGCCGGCTCTTGTAAGTGAACGATGAGAGCCGGTTCCCGTCTAAGACCGAGCCATTTTTTTTCTAAGGCTTGTCATTCAACCAATCAGAGAACAACAAGCAAGTTCCAACACTCCAACCCTCCGAGCTGAGACACTGGGTTTTCCTGAATGCCAATCTGCCTTCCAAAACATAGTTGAAGAAAATGTTAAATCAGTTAAGTGTTTGTTGACAGTTGTGGTTGTTTTAATCTCTACCGTTGAATGCAGCTGTTTTGCACTTTGCAGAGTATTTGTTTATTTTATTTCCCAGAAATGGATGATTATTTAATTTAATAAGCTATTTTGTAATACCTACCTTTTGGGTTCCATTGGCCTTACTTCAGAGTTTACAAGTGATTTTTTATTAAGGTGTTTAAATAAAAATCCAGTTATTTATACAATTGAATGTGTGAGTGCAATCAGTGAGTTATTACAAGACAGCCATAAAAACAATTGGCCATTGCAACACTATTTATTATTTTTAATATTGAACAATAATATTTTGTCCATATAGTCATGTAAAATGTAGGTAATATTGTTCTGTACCAGTGGAAATAAGTGGTAAAACAAAGAGCCATTTAGGAGCCGAAAGAGCCGGCTCTTTATGAAGAGCCGAGCCAAAAGAGCCGAAATTCCCATCACTATTGCCGACCCCTGGACTAGTCGAATTCGAATTTGATACTATGGAAAAGATGATGATAAAGAGGATGATGATGATCTCTGTAGATGAAACAAGCCCAAAAAGGCAACTACAAGCTAAAAACAACAACCCACGACTACCAATATTTGTAGCTAATTTACTGTAAATATAAAACCAAAATTCATTATAATATGCAGACCTAGCAAATTTTACTTTGCGCGAAAATGTGTTATGTAAGTCAGCTACGTTTTGACTAGTCAGAGTAATAATTTACGTATTAAAATGTATCTACAATCACATTCTGACTAGTCATGGAAATAAGGGTTTAAAATATCTTTAATTGGAGTTAAGACTAGTCAGAACAAAAGGCAATATATCTCTAATTTACTTTTTGACTAGTCATAGTTTAATTTTAGATATCTGAAATGAAAATTTAAGATAGTCACCGAATTTCAGATATCTTGAATTGGAGCTTCCATTGAAATCAATGGTAAATGTGACGTCATTTACACTAGTCAAAATATAATTAGAGATATTTTAATTTAGACTTATGTCTAGTAATAAATTAATTAAATATCTCTAATGAAAATCCAGTCACAAGATTTAATGTTAAAACGGCTTGCCACAGATGTCTGACGTCTGGTGAAATTTGATTGGTTCTGGTGTTATTGTCGCATGCGGAAGTTCGCCGACTGTTGTGTGCGTTAGTGATGGGAATTTCGGCTCTTTTTGGGGAGCCGGCTCTTTTGGCTCGGCTCTTCATGAAGAGCCGGCTCTTTCGGCTCCTAAATGGCTCTTTGTTTTACCACTTATTTCCACTGGTACAGAACAATATTTCCTACATTTTACATGACTATATGGACAAGATATTATTGTTCAATATTAAAAATAATAAATAGTGTTGCAATGGCCAATTGTTTTATGGCTGTCTTGTAATAACTCACTGATTGCACTCACACATTCAATTGTATAAATAACTGGATTTTTATTTAAACACCTTAATAAAAACTCACTTGTAAACTCTGAAGTAAGGCCAATGGAACCCGAAAGGTAGGTATTACAAAATAGCTTATTAAATTAAATAATCATCCATTTCTGGGAAATAAAATAAACAAATACTCTGCAAAGTGCAAAACAGCAGCATTCAACGGTAGTGATTAAAACAACCACAACTGTCAACAAACACTTAACTGATTTAACATTTTCTTCAACTATGTTTTGGAAGGCAGATTGGCATTCAGGAAAACCAAGTGTCTCCGCTCGGAGGGTTGGAGGGTTGGAACTTGCTTGTTGTTCTCTGATTGGTTGAATGACAAGCCTTATTAAAAATGGCTCGGTCTTAGACGGGAACCGGCTCTCATCGTTCACTTACAAGAGCCGGCTCTTTGAATCGGTTCGTTCGCGACCGACACATCACTAGTGTGCGTTGTTTAATGGCGTAACCAGCTGGTGAAGAGTGGTGAGAGAAATATGTATTCTTATTTCTGTTTATCTCAGTGTTCCGTGACTGCAACCTAACATAGCCTTGCTCGAATATATGAAATTACATTTTATTCGTGTTAATGGGCACAGTTTGCTGCGATTAATACTCGATTCTTTCTTTCTTTCTTTCTTTCTTTCAACAGCAGTTATTTCTGTAATTTTAGGCATAATGAAAACCAGCCTACTTAACCTGGCACTTGTCTGGTACTCTCTCTCTGTACACACCGCTTTTGCTCACACAGAAAAGGTTAGTGATATTCTTATACGTTATTGTTATGACCATGTTTGAGACGAGGAAAGAAATCTATTTGGTATTATTATTGTTATTAATATGGAAACCTATTTCCACCCCAAATAATACAGCCGGTGAAAGAAGTATTGAACACCTCACCAGTAAATATATTTCTAAATGTGCTATTGACATGAAATTCTTACCAGAAGTCGGTGACTACTCATCCAATCCACACATGCAAGGAAATCAAACCATAGAGGTACATAAATTATGTGTAATAATGGAAAATTACATAGGGAAAAAGCTGAAATCTATCAGAAATTTGTCCCTGCTGGAATATCCAGTGTGACAAGCTTAAGCTGGTTACCAGTTTACCAGTTTAAGGTAGGTTTTGAGACCTGGTTGACCAGCTTGACCATCTACCAGTTGACAGTCTAGCCTTCAAAGTGGTTTACCAGCTTAACAGCTAGAACTTGTTTTAACTGGTCAACCAGCTTGATTACCAGCTTGAGCAGTGTCAACTGTAACCATGAGGATATGTGATGGGCAGCATACCCTCTGCATTTAACTCCAGCTTCATAGGATTTGCATATTTGACAAGATTTTGTCTTGAACTAAATGAAATCAAACAAAACAAGAGGGGGATACATTCCAAAATGTTAATAAAAACAACATGTATGACATCAGAGAAAACAAGTTATTAATATTAAGATTAGGGGTATGTTTAGTGCTAGGCTAAGACATAATTACATGTGATTCATTTTAAATATATAATAAATTTGAAGTATTTTGTATCTATGTAAATACTTTATATATATAGAGTACATATTGAACCTTTTGCATAGATATTGCTTATCTACAGTTTGTGTTCTTTCTTTTGGAAAAATTAAGTTGTCTCTTTTGAAAAAAGTTATCTGTTAATGTCCATCATATTTTCTGATATGTATTTCCCAACTTTGGCTGCCCTTGAGTTCAAATGTGCTTCTCCAATGTTTTGCTTCTTCAGCCAGTCTTGAAAACAAACCTGTAAATAATATTAAAACCTGTTATTACATTAAAAGGAGTGAGGTGCTCAAGGCAAGTGCATGAGATCACTGCTATAGGACACAGTTTAAGAGCAAATTTGGGTGGTACACATGACAATTCTCGCCCCCTCCAGGGTGTATTCCTGCCTTGCGCCCAATGATTCCAGGTAGGCTCTGGACCCACCGCGACCCTGAACTGGATAAGGATTACAGATAATGAATGAATGACAATTCTCTCTGTGTCAATCCAAGACAATACTCTAACACACCTAATCCAGCTAAAAAGATAGATCCTAATTTAAACAATCCATGGAGCTGAAACATAAACATGTTTCTAGTTAAGGTATATAATTTATTAGGTATTTATAAGGTATGTAAAATTATTTTTGTCACTAAGTACCACAAAAATCTGGTTGTAAATGTATGTAAATCTGCAAACTTTCTGTTGTTATTGTGGTTAATAGGGAATAATCTAAAATGTTTTCAAATGTTTTTGATAATTAAATAGTTAAGATTAAAATGACATGACAATGATGTGAAACGTGACATTGTAAATAGCCACACAGAATTAGAATTTTTCTTAGGTGTGTTCATCCCATAGCTGACAATTGTAATTTGCTCTGTTGAGTTTATTAAGTCAGAATATTAGGCTTTGATTATGTTTCAACTAATGGTACCTACCTGACATTTTTATTTGCTAAATGGTCCTCATCTCTCTCTCTCTCTCTCTCTCTCTCTCTCTCTCTCTCTGTGTGTGTGTGTGTGTGTATATAGTAGAAAGGATCTTGTGTTTTCGGTTTTTATGTTGTTTAGAGAGGATATACACAGATAATTTGCCAGTGCTGAAAGGAAGGATTTAGTATACACCAACAAAACCTCTACACACATTAGCTACATTTAAAATAATAAATGACCTGAACTGAATAAACTGAGGAGAAACAATGTTTTTATTTATGACTGTTTTGCTTTAGGTTGCTTTTTTCTAAGGGGATACAGTTTAAAAATGTTGTTGAATTAGGTCTATATAAAACATGATTCCACACAATAAATTATTAGATAAACCTTCGGCGTTTACACTCCATCAAATAGGCTAAGCTTAAAAATGTAAACATTTTCTGCAAAATCAGATGGTTAAGTTGTCATTCAGAGTTGTTTGTTTTAAAGAAAAGGTGTCAGAGTTGTTCACTGTGATGTTGATAAGAATCCGACTGATATTTAATGCCACTAAAAGCTTATTCACAGGCAATTATGACATGACATGTTTAGAAATATTTGAAACCTGTTTTTTGAGGTAGCATGTTGACTTAAAACACTTTTCTTTCTTTTTTTTTAATCTATTCATTCATGCAGGGTGTTTTGGCATTTTTTCTTTTTTTGGGGGGTGAGATTTTTCACTATTTCATTATAATCAACAATACATACACACCTCAGAAGGCATGTGCATGTTCACTGATGGTTTCGTCTGGTAAAGAAAGAAATTAGTTTATATTTCTGATTAATTCTGCAGACAAATTGAAAAATTGGAATTTTCCTTTAATAATGTTACTTTGGTTCTCATATACATAGTTTTAATTATAGTTAATTACATAGTTACATTGTGCTGTTAACAAACCAAGAGGCCTTAGAAATTGTCTCATATACATAGTATTACCTATCATTTTCTTAAATGTCTAAGCCATTTGCGTAGTAGGTAATCTTTAGTTTGCGATATTTCTGATATCATAGTTTAATGTGCTTTCTTTTTGTCCAGTCTATTCTGCTGCTGTTTTCTTCTGGATTTGCTGATCTTCCGACATGAAGAGTGTGTACAAACAATATCTTGAGCCAGGTTCCTCAACTGGTATTCCAAAAGCCACACATTACAGACAATCATGCTGGTGAAATTTAAAGGTACATCCATGCAAATTCCTCAGTCAATAGTGCAGACCAAGAGAATGGCAGTGTATTGCCAGGTATAGAAGACGGAAACCGTATGATGTAACATTTGAACAGGTTTTCACACTCCTGAAATATATATATATAAAAAATTTTTTAGCATACAGTATATGTAACCATGTACACTGGTTGATGTAAAATATTTTAAATCGGTGCATTTATTGAAGACTAATGACCAAAAATGCGCAATTACTCTTCTGACTGTGTGCATTCAAATTGGCCATCTGGAACTATTTGGAGTCTGCATGAGTCACGTGATCACCAAGCATTTTGGACCGTTGGTGCAACTCGCACTCTATATGGCTCTTGGTAAAACCAGTGAGTTCTCTCAAGATCTTTGCAATCTTATTGAAGGGCGTCACGGTGGCGCAGCAGGTAGGTGTCGAAGTCACACAGCTCCAGAGGCCTGGAGGTTGTGGGTTCGATTCCCGCTCCAGGTGACTGTCTGTGAGGAGTGTGGTGTGTTCTCCCCGTGTCCACGTGGGTTTCCTCCAGGTGCTCCAGTTTCCTCCCACAGTCCAAAAAAAACCAAAAAAAAACCACATGTTGGTAGGTAGATTGGTGACTCAGAATTGTCCGTAGGTGTGAGTGAGTGTGTGTGTCTGTGTTGCCCTGTGAAGGACTGGCGCCCCCTCCAGGGTGTATTCCCGCCTTGCACCCAATGATTTTAAATAAATTTCAGTAATTGTGTTCAATACATTTCCCATGTGACTTTTTTATGATTATCACACATAATTTAATTTATGCAAGTCTATGGTTTTATTTATTTATTTATTTATTTATTGCATGTGTGGATTGGATGGGTTGTTACGGACATCTGGTTAGAATTTCATGTCAATAGCACCTTTAGAAATATATTTATTTAGAAAATTGCTGACATGTTCTATACTTGCTTCACCCGCTGTATATATAACTATATAACTAGATAAATGTATTATAATTCTGATATAGCATATAGTAATGTCTTTACTGCTGTCCTTTCTCATTACGTTCAGTTGAGTACACTTGTACTTAAAGCACTTTTTACCTCTAATTTTCACAAAGCAGATATACAAAATTCCAGGTCGCTACTCTAATTAAGCAAGTCCAGGTGACAGTGGCAGGAAAACCTCTCGGAACATTTTGCATTCTCTGAAGATCTCTGCATTCCATCCAGTAGCTTTGTGATGAGTTGAGGTGGCATTTAATCCTACAGAAATCGTCCAACTTCAGTAACCTGAAATTACCTAGGTTTATGTGTCTCACTGCATTAAAATTCCCACAGTATTGTTATAGTATGCAGTGTACAGTTTCTTATAACCATCAAGGCTTTTACTGTTTTAAACTGTAGTAAAGCATGTGTCCACAAACATTTGGCAATACAGTCTAACTATTAATATCCTTAATATTGGAAATAAAAGAAATATTGAATGAGCAGGTGTCCATGAACTGTAAAGGCCTAGTGTATTTAATTCACAAAGTGCTGAGTGTATAAATTGTCTTTACTTTAGAATTTTATTCCCATACAGTTTCCTACAGCTCTAACAATAAGAGAGCATTCTGATCGCTTTGAGGAGAAAGAGGAGAGCCATAACACTCATGAGGCTCATGATCCTGAAGATCTTGAAGTGTTCAATCCTACTGATGAATGGCAGACTCTCAAACCAAGTTAGTGCACATATTTGAGTACACATGTTTAGTAAACGAAATTAGCCAAATCTGTGATGTCTTCAATTTTTTATTTTCATTAATTGTTTTTGTGAGAGGCACGGTGACGCAGCAGGTAGTGTCACAGTCAAACAGCTTCAGGGACCTGGAGGTTGTGGGTTCAAATCCTACGCCAGGTAACTGTCTGTGAGGAGATCTGTGGTGTGTTCTCTCAGTGTCCGCATGGGTTTCCTCCGGGTGATCCGGTTTCCTTCTACGGTCCAAAACACATGTTGGTAGGTGGATTGGCGACTCAAAAGAGAACACTCATTCTGGGGACTTCAACGCTCACATGGGTAATGACAGTGAGACCTGGAGGGGTGTGATTGGGAGGAATGGTCCCGCTGATCTGAACCCGAGTGGTATTCAGTTATTGGATTTTTGTGCCCGTCACAGTTTGTCCATTTTGAACACCATGTTCGAGCATAAGGGTGTCCACAAGTACACCTGGCATCAGGAAACTCAAGGCCGCATTTCAGTGATCGACTTTATAGTTGTATCATCGAACCTGCGGCCATATGTTCTGGACACTTGGGTGAAGAGAGGTGCTGAGCTGTCAACTGATCACCCCGCACTCTGTGGTGGACACCCTGGGTGAGGGAGCTCTGTCAAGCTGAAGAAAGAGTTCACCAACACTGTATACAGTGGGGTTGTTGACCTTGACTGGGGACGTCATTAGGCGGTGGAAGGAATACTTCGAGCATCTTCTCAACCCCACCAGCACGTCTTCCATCTCCACTGGCAGACTGGGGTGGTGGTTCTTCTTTTTAAGAAGGGGGAACGGTGTGTTCCAACTATAGGGAATCACACTCCTCAGCCTCCCCGGTAAGGTCCATGCAGGGTACTGGAGAAGAGAGTCCGACTGATAGTTGAATCTCAGATCCAGGAGGAACAATGCAGATTCCGTCCCGGTCGTGGAACACAGGACCAGCTCTTTACCCTCGCTAGGATCCTGGAGGGTGCGTGGGAGTTTGCTCAACCAGTCTACATGTGTTTTGTAGATCTGGAGAAGGCATTCGACCGTGTCCCTCGGGGTATTCTGTGGGGGGTGCTCTGGGAGTATGTGGTACTGGGCTCTTTGCTATGAGCTATCCAGTCCCTGTATAAACAGAGCAGGAGTCTGGTTCGTGTGGCTGGCAGTAAGTCCAAATGATAGCCAAGTGGCGGAAGGTGTCTGGTTTGGTGGTCTCAGGATTCCATGTCTGCTTTTTGCAGATGATGTGGTCTTGTTGGCTTTATCGAGCTGGGACCTCCAGCTCTTGCTGGACTAGTTTGCAGCCGAGTGTGAAGCAGTAGGGATGAGGATCAGCACCTCCAAGTCCGAGTCCATGGTACTCAGTCGGAAAAGTGTGGAGTGCTCTCTCCAGGTTGTAAGTGAGATCCTGCCTCAAGTGGAGGAGTTTAAATACCTCGGGGTCTTGTTCACGAGTGAGGGAAATATGGAGCGGGAGATTGACAGGTGGATCGGTGCAGCGTCAGCAGTAATGCGGGCTCTGTACTGGTCCGTTGTGGTGAAGAGAGAGCTGAGCAGAAAAGCAAAGCTTTCGATTTGCCGTTCAATCTACGTCCCAACCCTCACCTATGGTCATGAGCTTTGGGTAGTGACCGAAAGAACGAGATCGCGGGTACAAGTGGCTGAAATGAGTTTTCTCCCCAGGGTGTCTGGTCTCTCCTTTAGAGACAGAGTTAGGACCTCGGACGTCCGGGAGAGACTCTGAGTGGAGCCGCTGTTCCTCCACGTTAAGAGGAACCAGTTGAGGTGGTTCGGGCATCTGGTTCGGATGCCTCCTGGACGCCTTTCTGGTGAGATGTTCCAGGCATGTCCAATGGGGAGGAGGCCCCAAGGAAGATCCAGAACATACTAGACAGACTTCATGTCTTGATTGGCCTGGGAACGCCTCGGTATACCCCCGGAGGAGCTGGAAGCAGTTGCCGGGGAGAGGGAGATCTGGGTTTCTTTACTCGGACTGCTTCCCCTGCGACCCGGACTCGAATAAGCGGTGGATAATGTATGGATTGCAATGCATTTTAGAAATGAAATACCTTTCATTCACAACAGAAAATCTCAACTTTCTGTGTCTGTGAAACCAACACAGTGCTTGGAGTTAGTCACAGCTGTCAAATGAGTGTGCTTCTTGTTCTTTAAAAAGACAAAAAAAAGGCTAACTCCTAAACGTTTGGGAACTGTGTAGACCAGTTGCTTTAGTTTGGAAGCATAATGTTTTCCCATTTTTGCCCGATATAGGATTTCAACTACTTAACACTTGTTGTAGTATTTTTAATTTCATAATGTGTCCAAATGTTTTTAGCATGTTTGAAAATAGTTTGGCACCTCTTTTACTATGTTACAATGCTCTTTGTAATGCATACAGAAAGTGGATTGTCTAAAACGGAGGTGTCCAGCCCCCAGGCCAAATGCGGCCTGTTGGCCCACGGCATCACTTTTAAGAATCATTAGTGCACTGCTGTCACTTGGCAGTTTTTTCTTTGACCTGATGATGGCAGCAGTGCACAAATGCATAGGATATTGCCCCGCTGTGTTAATGAACTAAGCTAAACTTTAATTAATTTCTCTGGGCCAGCAAAGTAATTCACAGAATGACATTTGGTGATTGCAGCAGCAAAAAAATACAATGTTGATAGTGACAACAGGTGATTTCAAGAGAGAGAGAGAAGTAAAATCTGCAGTAAAATTTTGGATTTTACACTTTTTTGATATCATGCAGCAGTTAATGCTTTAAATGAAATTCAGTAGCTAATAAATCTAAACTGTCTTTTGTAAATATGTGTATTTCACATTTTGAATACAATTATTTATATTCATATTTATATTTTTTGAATAATGTTTGATAAGAGAGACATGGGCTTAAGGGCTTAAGAATTTTTATATGAGCCAATTCGGCCCCCTTTGAAAAAAGTTAGGACACCCCTGGTCTAAAATAAGCAAGGCCTTCCCTGAAAAGACAAGATCTATTTGGCAGCATGTTGCTGCAAAACCTTTAAAAAAATTAAATGTTGGCTTTGAACTTCAATGAAATATAGAGTTTAAATAATTTGTACATCATTGTGTTAAACCACAAGCCTGATATGGATTAAGTGGAAAAGATAAGATCTTTGCATTTAGTTATTGCACAGCATCCCAGATATATTGGAAATGGGCCTTGTGTGTGTATAATGCAGATTAAGATGTAAAGTTGGCTTTATTTTATGTATGTCATTATCACACTATTACAGATCAAGCTGTACCACCAGGCTCTCACGTCAGGTTGAACATGCAGACTGGATTGAGAGAAGCCAAACGTGGAGAAGAGGAAGGTCTAAAATACTGGACAGATGGGCAGAGGTATTAAAGAATAAATATAGAACAGATAACACATGGGCTAAATGCTTACAAGAAAGGATCAATGATCCATTTTCTCCAGTGATTCTTATTGCATAATGAAGCTGTCATTATATTAATTCCTAGTGGTTTTGATGTGCCAGGCTTGATCTGACTAAACTTTTTAAAAATGGCTTTGGGTGATTTAATAAATTATTTGATTAATACAATTTTAACCTCTAAAAATACCACTAGGACCAAATAACAGCACAATTCTCACCTTTCTGTTGAACAACTATTTTCTGAATGACACACAGTTCATCCCAAGCAAATACTAGCATCATGTTTAAGCTAATCTCACTAAGTCAAATGAGGAACTGGGACAACTTTTAAAATGCCTTGCTGTTACCCAGTCTAGGTTAGGCCATAACATAAATAGAAAGATTGCAGAATGTCTTAATCCCTCTGAGGTTGGAGCATATAAAACCCAATGTAAATAACACAAGAAGACAGGAGGATAGGAGAAAACAACAAAAATAACGAAGCTAACTTTGTTTAAAAAAACTAAATAAATCTAACCAATAAAAACATAAAATCATCACCTTTTCTGATTCTTCCATTCCAGGGTTGCAGTAAAATACCTTAAATATAACCTAACTGCAAACAGCCCTCACAATGTCACTGTTATTGTAATGAAGCATAAGCAGTTTTCAGGTAGCTGGACAAGGAACTAGAAAGGACCTGAATGCAACCCCACCGTCCCCCTCACCTTGCTTTCAATTGCTTGTAGTCTTGTTATTTATATTAAATAAAATGTCGTGGGCCAACATCAAAATGGCCACCATGGTCACCACCCATCTTGAAATATTTTCCCCCTCTCATATACTAATGTGCCACAAACAGGAAGTTAATATCACCAACCATTCCCATTTTATTAAGGTGTATCCATATATATGACCTACCCTGTACATTACTACATCATAGGAATGCAGAGTTATGTTATGGTTTTTTAAATAGCAATGACGTAAAGATGTTGAAGGAAGTCTCCACTGACACTGTCTTACTTGTATATAAATATTAATTTATAAAGAAAGAACAGCATCAAACCAAGCACTCTGAGCTGTAGCTTACAAGCCTATTTAACATTTTACTTATTTATTTATGTTTTTTTTTTTTACCGTTTTACGTTTTAAAAAAAAAACTTAAGATATAATTTCAGGAAATGTAATATATATTTGAGCTGGCAGTTTCTTTGATGCAGTAATTATAATGTTCATTTGTCTGCAAATGTGGCCTATCCTGCCTTGTCCCTATTTGTAGCTATGAGTATTATATCTAATTCAATGCACTTCTTTTTTTTCTTTTAATGAGTCAGACATGAAATTAACAAGCAGTCAACTTTCAGAGCTCAGCAGCTAAAAGAGGCACTAAAGAAATACAAAGGAGATAACCCTTCAAAAAAGGAAGCTGGACAGGTATGCTAGTGTTAGTCATCTAATAAAGGTTAAACAATAGTACTGAAATATACTTGCATTTGATTTGAGCTTATTAATAGTGTCTGATTACAGGCTGACACCTCCACAAGTTCTCAGTTTCGCTCAGTGGATGAACTGAAACGTGACATGGAAGCACTAGAATTTCTAATGGAAACAGATGCTGAGATTATGCATAAACTCTTGTCCAAGTTTAACAGCACCAGCAATACAGTGGACCAAAGAGTAACTGCTCTGCTTGATCTAGAATACCTTGTTCACCAGGTAATGACTAATTTTGTTCACAGTCTCATCCCTTCAGCCAAAATCAAGTTCATGTTCTAACCCTCAAAGTCTCATATTATTTACAACATGTGCTATTTTTCTTATTGCTTATTTCCTAAGTGAGACTCCCACACCTTGTAAATCCCAGTTACTTCACTAAATCTTTATAGATTTGACATGAATGTAATAGTATAACATATAAAATGGTAGACAGAAAACAAATATATTCGTAGGTGCAGTAAGAAGACGCATACTTAGAGAAGTGCTACATCACGTACATTATATAGGAAGATGTAAATTTGATTGCATGGGATATTCTGTACCCCTTCAGTGATGAATGTGAATGAAATGATGAAATACAACCCCTGGCAAAAATTATGGAATCACCAGTCTCTGAGGATGTTCCTTCAGTTTAATTTTGTAGAAAAAGAGCAGATCACAGATTTGACGAAAAACTAAAGGTATTTCAAATGGCAACTTTCTGGCTTTAAGAAACACTAAAAGAAATCAAGAAAAATAATTGTGGGGGCCAGTAACCGTTAGATTTTGCTCTATGGCAAGATGCATTATCATCTAGAAAAATGATTTCCTCATCCCCAAACATATTCGATAGATGGGATAAGAAAAGTGTCCAAAATGTCAATGTAAACCTGTGCATTTATTGAAGATGTAATGACAGCCATCTCCCCACTGCCTTTCCCTGACGTGCTGCCCCTTATCATCAATGACTGTGGAAATCTGCATGTTTTCTGCAGACAGTTGTCTGCATAAATCTCATTGGAACGGCACCAGACAAAAGTTCTAGAATCATCACCTTGCCCAATGCAGATTCAAGATTCATCACTGAATATGACTTTCATCCAGTCGTCCACAGTCCACGACTGCCTTTCCTTAGCCCATTGTAACCTTGTTTTTTTTTCTGTTTAGTTGTTAGTGATGGCTTTCTTTTAGCTTTTCTGTAAATCCCATTTCCTCTAGGCGGTTTCTTACAGTTCGGTCACAGACGTTGACTCCAGTTTCCTCCCATTTGTTCCTCATTTGTTTTGTTGTACATTTTCTGTTTTCAAGGCGTATTGCTTTAAGTTTTCTGTCTTGACGCTTTGATGTCTTCCGTGGTCTACCAGTACGCTTGCCTTTAACCACCTTCCCATGTTGTTTGTACTTGGTCCAGATGTTAGACACAGCTGACTGTGAACCACCAACATCTTGTGCAACACTGCGTGATGATTTATCCTCTTTAAGGAGTTTGATAATCCTCTCCTTTGTTTCAATTGACATCTCTGGTGTTGGAGCCATGATTCATGTTCGTCCACTTGTTGCAACAGCTCTCCAAGGTGTGATCACTCCTTTTTACCTGCGTACTAACGAGCAGCGTTAATCTGATGCAGGTGTTAGTGTTTATAATGAAAATTTGAAGGGTGATTCCATAATTTTTTCCTCAGAATTGAGTGATTCCATAATTTATTCCCTGTGCTTGTCCTAAAAATCTAACGGTTACTGGCTACCACAATTATTTTTTTTGATTTCTTTTAGTGTTTCTTAAAGCCAGAAAGTTGCCATTTGAAATGCCTTTAGTTTTTTGTCAAATCTGTGATCTGCTCTTTTTCTACAAAATTAAACAACTGAAGGAACATCCTCAGAGACTGGTGATTCCATAATTTTTGCCAGGGGTTGTAGTGGTAGCAGTATGAAGATTTAAGTGGGTACTGAAGGGTTTTTTTTGTTTTGTTTTTTGTATTTTTGAGGTGGATAATGCAAAGAATCTAGTGTCAATGGGTGGATTGAAGCTGGTAACTGATGCCTTGAACAATACTGATGTTAGGATTCAAGAAAGTGCTGCATTTGTATTAGGATCAGCTGTTTCAAGGTTTGTTTTTAAGGAATGTTTGTATTACTATATTTAGTGAAAGAAGATGATTGTTTGGTTTAGTTAGTACTGTTTTTTTTTTTCAGTAACCCAACAGTCCAAATTGAGGCCTTAGAGGGTGGTGCCTTACAGAAACTCCTGACTTTGCTTGCAACCCCTCATCCAGTATCAGTTAAGAAAAAGGTAAAGTTATTCTTTGAAAATCTCTATTGTTGTTCTGACTTTGTTTCCACTTCAGCCAGCATTATCTATCGTGTTAAATCATACTGCTAACTCAAGGACCTAACTCAAGGAGTACAAGTGAGCAGAGTATGACTCTCTCTGAATAAGTAGGGTGGCCCTCCCTAACTGCAAGTTAGGCTACGTTCACACAACAGGTAAAAAAAAGTGGCCCAAATCCGGTCTGTTTTGTCATATGTAACATGTGTGTTGTTTGTGTCGCTGTGTGAACGGCACAAATTGCATTGAACTGACTTTTTAAAATCAGATTTGAGCCACTTTCATATGTGGTATTGAGATCTGATCCCTATCCTATGTGTGGCAATGTCACTCTGTCTGAACGGCCACTGAGAATGATGTCCGAACAACGGTCCAAAGCATTTTTTCATTTTAATTTGAGGTGTTTAGGATGTGTAAATGGCCAAGTAAAAGCATTTTCATTTTGTAAAAAATATTGGGAAACAAATAACATGTGAAAATCCTTAATCCAGGTTTCTGTCTCTCATTTATGAGAAAATAAAACTCATGTTTAAAGGTTTCTTTATAAAACATACAGGATAAGAGCTTATTTTTTTGTAGTTCTTGATCAGTTTATATTGATATTTTTGGTATGAAGCTGTATAAATGTGGATCATGGAGATATTAAATTCGTTATGTCAGCACTCGTCTGCTTCTCTTTGGAGACCTTGTGTTCGTGAGAGACGCGGGAGATTTGCGCTTGGAGTGAAAGAAATATGGTTTCATGTTTTAATATTCTCTACAGTCTTTAATTAATATGCTGTTATTAACATAGAGCTCATATGGAATAAGAAAAGGGAGGTTTTGTGATACCGTGCTGCACAGTTGAGTCCCATTAATTCATTTCAAAAAAGAAAGTGCTTTGAATAAAACAGATGGACATTTCTTTCTGGTCAGCGCCTGAAGCATCGTCCTTTGCGCTTAAAATCAGATTTTGGCCACTTTTACCTGTCGTGTGAATGTAGCCTTAGATGACAGTAAAATTACCCATTTTGTGTTCTTCTGATTGTGTTAGTGCTATTTAGTGAATTGTTATAGAGGAAGCATGTGTTTGTCTTCACCAGGCCAAGTTGATACAGTCATGTGATTTGCAATGGAAGAAAATGGGTGAATGTTGGCAATGAAAAGAATTGACTCAAAACATTAGAAATAAACCGAGTTTTTAACATTTAATATGGATTTGTTCAGTTTCACCATCAGCACGCTTGGTTTCATGTCATTTCAAGAGAGTTTTATTGTCAATTCTGTATATGTACAGGACATACAAAGGATTGAAATTACGTTACTCTCCTCTCCAAGATGCAGTAACATTTACAAAAAATGGGCTAAATTCAACTAAGCTAAGTATATACATATATGAAAGTGAACAAATAGAAGACAAGTGCAGGACATACGATAACAGCAGCTCACTGATAGACATACATGAGACAATGGGACACTGACTGAAGACAATAACCTGATTTGGAGGTAGGATACTGGATGTACAAGGCAGTGTAAACAATAGTGCAAAAAAAATTGTAATAGACGGAAGTAGGTAATTGTAAGATAATCGTATAACAACTAAATAAAGTGAACAAGTGCATACCGATTGAAAAAGTCACAGTTGGGTCTGATGAGGAGCTTAAGTGGCAGTACCAATATAAACAGACCCGGTGTCAACAGTAGTGCAAATACAGGGATATGAAACCTGGAGGCTGGTTAAAGGGAGTGCTTGCCTGATTTTCAAAGTCACAGTTGGGTATTGGTGGTAATTGATGAAGTTGCTGAGTAGTGTGTGTGTGGGGGGGCAGAGCAGGGAGAGAGTTCAGCATTCTCACAGCCTGATGGATGGAGCTATCCCTCAGTCTGCTGGTCCTAGCCCTGAGACTACGCAGTCTCCGCCTTGATGGCAGGAGGATGAAGAAGCTGTGTAGCGGGTGGGTGGGATCACCTGCCAAGCAGAGGGCTTTTCATTGGAGGCAGGTGCTGTATAAGTCCCCGTAAGTTCTCACAATACGCTGGAGGGTTCTGCGGCAGGATTCTGTGCAGGCCCCGTACCACGCAGTGAAACAGCTAGTCAGGATACTCTCGATGGCCCCCTTGTAGAAAGTGATCATAATGGGGGTGGGAGCTCTTGCTCTTCTTAGCTTGCGGAGAAAGTAAAGCCGTTGGTGAGACTTCTTGGCCAGTGATTCTGTGTTGATGGTCCAGGAGAGGTCCTCTGTGACGTGCACACCCAGGAACTTGGTGCTGCTCACCCTCTCCACAGCAGCCTCATTGATGGATAGAGGGGCATGTTGTGTGCGAGTTCTCCTGAAGTCCACAACAATCTCCTTGGTCTTCTCAGTGTTCAGAGAGAGATTGTTGTGTTTGCACCAAGAGGCCAGCCATCTCACCTCGCTCCTGTAGTGTGACTCATCGTTGTTGCTGATGAGGCCTACCACAGTTGTGTCATCTGCAAACTTGATGAAGAGGTTGGAGGTGTGTGATGGAGAGCAGTCGTGGGTTAGCAGAAGAACTCTACTTGATGGTCACAGCAAATATTTTCCAAATAACTTAGTAGTTTTGGAAAATATTTGCTGTGATCATCCAGTTATGTATTTTTTTTCTAAAGGGCCTAAACTATTTTAAGCAAAAATTTGTTTTATGTATTTTTCATGGTTTTTGTTCTGTAAAATATATAATAATTTTTACTGCAATTTCAAGTGCAGAAACGCATGCAAATAATTTTCTATTTTTAAAAAAAAATTTCAGGCACTGTTTGCCTTGGCTTGTTTGCTGCGTCACTTCCCCTTTGCTCAAAGTCACTTTGTGGAGCTGGGAGGAATGCAAGTGCTTGGTGACCTGTTCAAAGAACAAGGGGTTGACTGTCTCCGTGTGAGAATCATCACCATGCTGTATGACATGATCATAGAGAAGGTCAGTATTAGTGCATGGATGTGCTATTACATTGTTTAAATGAAAAATATAAATATTACAATAATCTTATTATATTTTAATGTTATTTTAAGACCAATTATTTAAAATTTGCAGAGACTTTGAGTTTGGGATTTTTTTTATATTATGTGTTCTAGGAGCTGGTGTTCAAGACTGATATAGAAGCTGTGCCAAATTCCACTCAGCAGCAGTATGCCAAATATTCTCTCCATCCTATGTTAGTTGAACAAGGATGGTGCAACCTAGTGCCTGAACTGCTGAATTCCACTGATCATGACCAGAGGGAAAAGGCGGTGCGTACTCTTCTGGCCATGAGGCCACATTGTCAAACTCAGTATCAACAGAATCCCTCTCTGACCAACTCTCTCATCTCTTTGCAAAAGGAATACCAAACACTTGCTCTCACAGAGGAAACCCAGGGTGAAAAGGATGGATACTTTAATGAGATCTTGTCCCTTCTTGACTCTCTTGTGGTAAAAATACACTAAGAACTCAAAGGGACCTACAGTTGTGTAATTTAGTAGTCAATAAAAAAAAAGCTTGTTTTGAGTGTGCATGGGAAAGTATACTTTTTTTCTAATAATAATTTAAGAATTGTCACTGGTGTTGTCAATGGGACTGCACTACTGCAGAAGAAGTCACACTATACTATAAACACATACAGTTCTCCTTATTCATCAGTGTTAGCTGGGGTCAAATTTGATTATAAAATAAGCACATCCAAGTTTTTTACAAACTTTTAATATTGACCATTTTCTTTGACTCATGTCTGTTGTTGTAAGTTTATATACCGGCCGGCCATCCTGCTGGCTATGCCAGTATTGTATTGAATATAGACCCCCAATGTTGTTTGTGATGTCAAGATTGTTGGTAGGTATTTCCCAATGAGTCAGGAGACACTGGGTTGTAAGCAGACGAGATATTTAATTGGAAAAGAGTGCAGATAAATCAAGTGGGTCTGCATCTCATCCCCAAGCAGTCTGAGCATCCACCCAAGCAATCTGAGATGACACCATGTAGCCTGCTTCAAAAAGCATTCTGCCTTACAACCCCAAGCAGTCTGACAATACCTCAAAAGGTTGGTTAAATACAGGGGACTCACCCCTCCCAGCCCCTCTTAAGGTGATTAATTGTAATCATACACAGGATAAGGCATAATGTATCCTATGCCAATCAATCAAAATTATTTGCATAGTGCTTTTTACAACAGATGTCACAAAGCAGCTTCACAGAATTCCGGTAAGACAAAGTTTTGACATGAAATGTAAAAATACCCAGGTGAGCAAGCCATGGGCGACAGTGGCAAGGAAAAACTCCTTCACATGAGGAAGAAACCTTGGAAGGAACCAAGGCTCTCAGGGGGTGGCCTAGCCTGCTCTGGTCAGTCTACTGTTATAATCTGAAAAGTCTTTGTTTTAGCATTCCTGTGAATCACTAAACTAGTTGTATTTTTAGTTGTATAATCACTGTTTCTTACATCTGTGTTGCATGGAGCCGACCAAATTCTGGTAGTCCAGCCCAGGATTTCCAAAATTCTTCTGCATTTTTAATGGCACCTCATAAGATTTCTCTCAGATTAAAGTCCAGGGATTGGGCTGTCCACTCCATAACTTCAGTTTTTGTCGGTCTGGAACCAAGATGCCCTTTGCTTACTGGTGTGTTTGGGGTAACTTTCTTGTTCAGCATAAAGCAACATGACCTCTTCAAATATTTTGATATATACAAACCATGATAATGATCCATAATTCCAATATGTGATAAATAGGCCCAACACCATAGTAAGAAAAACATCCTGTAGTGGGAGATGAATATGTTTTATTAATTTCTATTAAGTAAAGGCCACTGCAGGCCCTGTTTATGAACCAAGGTCTCAAAAGGTCAAGACAGGAATCTTTGGTGATGGCAGAGACACTCCAAGGATCAACGTATGCTCTCTGTAAAACTGCTTAATCAAGAACTTTTCAAACCATGGATTTAAACCTTAATTCCCGTTGGTTGAAAAAGTTTGAAGTTGCATATGGGATACTAATGTGTAAAAGTAATTCCAGTCACAATCAAAAATGGAAACTATAGTCATTTTATTAAAATTACCTTTTGTATGAACTTCATTTAGGAACCACCAGGATGTTCATATAGGTCTATAATTTGGTTAAGAATTATGTAAAACATGATTTTGTCTGAATGGCATTACTTTGTGTTAACATATAATCTTGTATAAGTACAAAAGCATGATTCAGAAATCTTGGATACACATTCAACAGGGGTCTGTGTCTTGTAAAGTGTCATAAATTGTATGTGATGTCACTACCAAGGGACGTTATAGTCTAAAAGAACATCCAAAGAGAGGCAAGAGATGCTCCAATCCTCAATCCCTGAGGACCAGTCAGATCTTCAAGGCGGGATTCCTAAGACCTGGTTTAAAAACCAGTTTTGCAAAATTCTCTGTTCAGTTCTCTTCTAGCTCTCTTCCAGTCTCCCTTGTGGCTCTCTCTTAAAACAGGCTTAGGCTCTTCAAGCAGGGTCCAGGCAGAACAAACCCAGAGCAGATAAAGAAAATGTAGAGAGATAAGAGGAGAAGTGGAATGAATTTAGATTCACCCAAGGGTGAATTTGCTTCCAGTCAGAAATTCCAACAGAAGTTCATTTTTCATTCATTATCTGTAACCACTTATCCAGTTCAGGGTCACAGTGGGTCCAGAGCCTACCTGGAATCATTGGGCGCAAGGCGGGAATACACCCTGGAGGGGGCGCCAGTCCTTCACAGGATAACACACACACAGATACACATTCACTCACACACCCCTACGGCCAATCTACCTACCAACGTGTGTTTTTGGACTGTGGGAGGAAATCGGAGCACCCGGAGGAAACCGACGCAGACACAGAGAGAACACACCACACAGACAGTCACCCGGAGCGGGAATCGAACCCACAACCTCCAGGTCCATGGAACTGTGTGACTGCGACGCTACCTGCTGCGCCACCGTGTCGCCCTAAATAATTCAGAAATTAAACATAGTTTTTTTCACAACATATAACTGGCATTAGTGTTTTTCTTTTTCATTTTATTTAAAAATAAATTCTAGATAATCTACCAAAGAACAAAGAAGACCTACAGTTCTTTGGTTCTCGATGGGAACACATTTTTCTTGTTCACTAACCAGTTTATGTCGGCGAAATGTTCCAAATTTAGTTCACAAAATGGAATGTGTATATGGCTGGAATAGTTCCTACTTGTGCATGCGTGTTTTAACATTAGGAGCAATAATTACTTTGAAATTGTTCACTACATTTTTGTGAACAGAAAGCTTCATTATGTAGAGTTCTCTGCGGAAGAAATGATGTGCAGTGTATTAAGTGATGAATGAATTTATGTAGGGCGGCACAGTGGTGCAGCAGGTAGTGTCACACAGCTCCAGGGGTCTGGAGGTTGTGGGTTCGATTCCCACTCTGGGTGACTGTCTGTGAGGAGTTGGTGTGTTCTCCCTGTGTCCGCATGGGTTTCCTCCCACAGTCCAAAAACACACGTTGGTAGGTGGATTGGCGACTCAAAAGTGTCCGTAGGTGTGAGTGAATGTGTGTGTGTCTGTCTTGCCCTGTGAAGGACTGGCACCCCCTCCAGGGTGTATTCCCGCCTTGTGCCCAATGATTCCAGGTAGGCTCTGGACCCACCGCAACCCTGAATTGGATAAGGGTTACAGATAATGAATGAATTTATGTCTCTATCTGTTTAAAAAGACATGTTGACATTCCATTAGTAAACTGAACATAAAATATTTAAATCCATCTTGAACTACTATATTTAAATGATCATGATTACTTGTGCTGTCATAAAACGCATAGAATGTTCACATTGGTCAGTTTTGTGAAAATGGAGCTTTTCAAAATAGTCCCTGGAATTTGATCCCATTAACCAACAACTGGTTTTGTTGCAATCTGCAGTGTCTAGGTAAATAATCATTAAAAAAAAATAATAATAGATATTTGAACACGCTGCTGCTGCAATATATATGAATGAAGTGGGTGGAGCTTCATACATTGTTTCAGCTCTCACTTAAAGAAAAAACCCAATCAAGACTAAATTTCACATACTTACGTAGTGCCTTACTGCGAAGAGACATGTTGAATATGACCAAAATCCACCAACAGGGGGTGCTAAAATGCAACAATAACTGGTCATGTGTGCATCTAAGAATGTAGTAAGACCACAATTTAATCTCGTCATCTGATCCTTATATTGATAAAGCCTGGTCATTTTTGGGTAAGCATTTCAGAGTTACAGCTGTATTAGTGCAGTTTGTTGAATGCATGCTCCAACATTATTAGGAGAGGCCTGGAAAGCACACAGTTATCAAAGTCTAATATGGTTTTTATTAAACAATTAATAATCTTAGGATCCGGGCGGCACGGTGGCGCAGCAGGTAGTGTAGTCACACAGCTCCAGGGACCTGGATGTTGAGGCCTCGAGTCCCACTCCGGGTGACTGTCTGTGAGGAGTTTGGTGTGTTCTCCGTGTCCGCATATTGAGTCGCCCACTGTTGGTGCTCTGGTTTCCTCCCATGGTGCAAAAACACACGTTGGTAGGTGGATTGATGACTCAAAAGTGTCCGTAGGTGTGAATGTGTGTGTTGCCCTGTGAAGGACTGGCGCCCCCTCCAGGGTGTGTTCCCGCCTTACGCCCAATGATTCCAGGTAGACTCTGGGCCCACTGTGACCCTGAACTGGATAAGGGTTACAGATAATGAATGAATGAATCATAGAATCCTGCTGATACCACAGGTCCATATTGGATGAATATTCACGGACCAAAAATTAGTTTTTCTGCATTTCTAACAAATGTCTGACTATTCAGAAGTAATGTAGTATTTTCTACCCAGCATGGTTATAAATGGTCAGTACAAATAAGTAAGTTCTTGGCTCAATCTTTTGGCCAACATTAATATTACCGTTAAAAGCATTTCTAGCCTGTATTGCTTTAAATGTGCAGCAGTGCATGAAATATTTAATGCTTTGATTCCACTTTGTGGTCAAATACATAAATGGGAAAGTAATCATTTTAAATTTCAACTTCAGCACCAGACAGCAAGACTAAATATTGTTTTGATTCATAATGGATTTGAGATTCTATTCATCTGCACAGGTCATGAGCTAACATTTGAATATAAGTATTTATCATGAACAAGAAAAGCGCTCACCAAGAATGCCATTGTAAATGTTCCGATCTTTAGGTTTCCTAACAAAAGGAATTGTGGTAAACCATGATGCTGATGTCATCCTAACACAAGTTTGATGACGGTGGAGCAGATAAATGCCACACGCACTAGTAGACCAGTTGCTCTCCTGCAAATGACATGCCCTGGTTGCAAGACATCAACAGAAAATCACCTGGGGCTGGTTGCACAAAACCTTCCTTAAAGTCCAAGTTAAGGTTTTCTTAAAATAAAATTGGTTGCACAAAACACCCTAGGTCTTTTTAATTTTCCTTTTCCATATTTTTGTCTTACACTTAAGGAATCCTTTAAAGTTTGTTAAATAGTTGTACAAAACACTATAGCACACAAATTAAGGTACCTCTGATACTGTCTTAACCGCAACATGGCCCGAGCGGTTGATTTTAAATGATAGATTTGATCGGCAGTCGATCCATGATTTGTTTAATCGTCTTGTTAGCTCATGCTACTTTCTGCAGCTGTGCCCTTCCTGCTGCAATGCAGTTAATGATTGCTCTCTGATTTTATGCTACAGCTTGTGGTGAGTTGCTACATAAATCCACATCTGCAGATCCCAGACGTCGTCTCTAAAGTGATAGTGTTAAAAAAAATTTAAAAAAAAGAAACCCAGAAAGTAAAATGTTTAGCATTCAAGAGTAAATTGGACACATACATAAGCTTTCTTAGGGTCAAAAATCGCATTTTTCTACTTTAAACTTTTTTTTTACCAAGAAACCTAATATTTTCATTTATTCCAAGTATTTAGAAAGTAATAACCATTCTAATGTGGCCATGTAATTTCAGATGGAAAGTCAGAATGTAGCCAGAGGCTAACAAGCCTCAAGTGTCATACTTGAGGGGAAAACTTAAGGTGTTTGTGCAACCAGCCCCAGTAATTCACAGAATATCCTCATGTCCAAGGACCCAACACACCCTTCTCTTTACCCTCCTGTGCTTGGGGAGGTACTACAGGTATCTGGGTGCTTGCAAAACCAGACTGACAACACTGTCTAACCAAGAGAGATGCCTATAACTAGACAGAGCAAAATCTGCATCTCATAACTGCATATTTCACAGTTCAGTGCCCATTAAACATTTAGCTCATCTAAATATTTTACTGACAGGTAAACAGCTTACAGTTTACTTGCATATTGTACAAATGTATTATTTGCAACATTTATATGAAGCTACTGCACACATTTTATATACCGCACATAAGTGTAGCTGTATCATTTTATAAACCTGGCATGCATGTCTTACATTTTGGTCACCAATTTATTGGACTCAGTATTGAATTACTAGATGAAAGAACACACAAATATCTGTTATCCATGTAAGATGCAGCACAAAAATAATGCTCATTTTGTCCCATGTTATTTCAGAGTTATGCAGATCACAAATACAACTTGGGTAGATGCATTTCAATATGTGGGTTTGTAGGAACGCCAGGTGACTTTCACAATATTTGAAATGTACATTTTCCATCAAATATGACTTTTTTTAACCACATTTGAAGGATTTCAACTTCTTGAGAATTTAACCTTAACTGACTGTGCTGAAACAACAGTAATAGGTGATAAAACAAAACTAGCTATTAGTTCTGTACATTCTCCTCAAGTTACAGACTGGGCAAGTCATTCTCAGAAGTCATTTTTAATTTATTTTGACATGCTAAAAGGGAATAAGTTACACTTTATAGAACATCCAGCAGTAAAATATTTTAAGCTGGTTTAGAGAATGGTGGGTAGAGATTAATGGGAGGAAGGTGAAGAACAACCCCACCCCCCCTCCCAAAAAAAAAAAAAAAAAAAATCCAAGTTACTGATTTATTTTGGCTAAAAACTGAGTACAAATACAAATGTATTTCCTCAAAAGACCCAGAAATATATAGAAAAGAAACCAAACAATATATTCTTAGCAATAAGGGGGAGGGGGAAGGAGATGGACTGCCACTAAAGAGGGAAGAAGGGGGTGAAATAAAGAGGGGAGGGAAAAAAAAAAACAAACAAAAAAAACGCTACAACGAAATTGTTCTGATGTGTAATAGGTAAGTCAATTCCAATGGGGTGGGGTGGGGCTGGGGGGGGTGCCTGAGCATAAAAATCCACTTTCCCTTAGGTTTAAATTGCGATTCATCACGGAGTGGCTTTAGGAAACATTTTCCCCAAAAAATAAAAATAAAAACAAAAACATAATTGGAGTGAGCACATTCCACACAAAATGAAAACACCATTTCCATCATAGCTCTTTGTCATGAAGTTCTGTCTAGAGACAAATTTTCAAAATAGCAAAGGAAAAAAAAAAACCCCAGATAATTTACACATACAATTTTTAATCTATGCAATTAATATACAGGTTTACTGAAGTGATGCCAAATTTATAATGAATATGCCTTTGTTGATTTCATTCTTTTATTCATGTTTTGACTTCAGAATATCAAGAACAATAACAGTTAATGCAGCGTTCTAAAGAGAGATCTAGTAGTCACTAGAATTTATTTTTTTATCTTCACATTAGAAGCTCTTCTAGCACATATCAGCAGGCAGAATCTTAATTACCTTTTAAGAGAAGGAGAATAATCTGCTTAGTAATAGACAGGATTCTTCTATAACAAAACAGATTTAAGTCTTAAATCTTTTTGACTTTGCTTGGGGAGAAAGAAGAAAAACAAATACAACAACAAAAGAAAAATAATAATAATTAAAAAAAAAAATAATAAAACCCTTTCCAATCTGAAAATACTGAGATCAAAAGACAGCCAGTGACATAAGATGAGAATAAGGAGGGAACCCAAGCCATTGACCTGAACAAGAAAACTCTGGGAAAATATTGTTGTGTGCACAAATATATCCTCAGAGAATCAACCATTTTCTAAAGTCTTAAATTGTGAAGAAAAAGAAAAGGAAACGTCTTGAGGGACAGGATAGAAAAGGCTACAGATTCAAATTCCATATCAAGCCTGCTCTCTTTGTGGATATAGTATATACATACCAATATATAGATATATGCAGAGCATGTTATCTATATATACTGATTATACATGTAGTTTATGAAACAAAAGTTCTTTAACAGGAAAATGGATGCCCCACAGTGCCTGGCAGGTTTAGTGAAATGCCAAGGTATGATTGGAAGGCAAGTCCTGCTACGACCACTCTTTTGCTTTGCTTCAATAAACTGCTTTAATGCTCAGAAACCTGAAAAGAAACAAAAGGAGAAGGTTACTCATCCTCAACAATGAACTGTACTACTACATTTCAGGTACTCAAACTTTAGTACAGGTCCTGACCTTGGACTACTCCTGTATTAAATGCTTATTAACAGGTGATACATGGTGAAACAGTTACAACTGGGAATAATTTTGCCACACATCAATATTAACCACGTTTGACTCATACAACACTTTTTTGAAAAAAAAAATTATTCATTAGGTATTGTACCCTACTACAATGGAAAAACATGAATTAAACTGACCGTTCATGTGTCCCTGAAATTCTCCGATTTTAAAATATAACCAAAGATATTTTATGTTTATGCAACTTATGTACAGTAGAGAAGTGAACCAATATTTGACAGTTTTTGACAGTTATACCCGACTATCAAATAGTACTCTTCCTCCTTTTTTGGCTTAAGATTAAACAGCCTGCTCTACACCCAAGAGACAGCAGGGGGAAAAAAACGTATTTTATCCCATGGAGTGAGACCTAGGCGGACAAAAAAAATAATAATAAAAATAACAAATAAATAAATAAATAAATAAATAATTTAAGAAAATACATAAAAATAAATAAAAACAGTTTTAAAAGTCTGGGTTGGTAGATGCTCCAGATCCTCAAATAAATATACTAGTGCACCCAAAAAGTGCTTTTTTTTATATGTTTGCTTTAACCAAATTAAGATAATGTACTTTACAAATTTGTTTTAGTGAATGAAGCTTGACTTTTGACACAAGAAATTTTTTGCTATATAATACAATACTTGTAAGGTACTTTAAGAACAAATGAAAATACTTAAGTACATAAGAGTACTGATTTGAGTAGTTTTGATGTTGTGCTTTATAAAAAAATAATAAAAAAAAAAGTATTGTATGATTAATCTGAAATGATTAAACAACTATTTTAACACACATTTTGGTGATTTCATTCCAAGTCTGGTAATTTCCTGTAAGATGGCAAGTAAAGATGACATTAACTTTAATACAAACAGCTCTTCCAGGTAATGTCTGGAAAAAGTCTGAGTAACATCATATTTGAAACGGGATATAAAGCACCATGTGTAATCACAAATCAAATACAGGTCCTGCTTAGCCAGAGTAATGCCTACTATTTAGTCTATCACAATAATTTGAGTTCTGCTCCATATAAAAATGTCTCACTAAGAAATTGAAGTAATTAACACCATTACCTTTATAAAAAGGTGTGGTGTTTATTAAAACTGGGAACAAAGATAATGATGAAACAATCTTTTGTAATCAATCATCATAATCAAGAGTATTTCACACACTTAGAGCAGAACTGCTAAAAGTCACATCCCCAAGAGTGTACCACCTACTGCAGGGAATATTAAGAAGATCAGAGTCCTCAGAAAGAAGTCCCTGAAGAGGCTATTAAGTGTACAGAAGGTCAGATGGACAAGGAGAAGCAATGATGACTGATGTCTATGTAAGAAGCAATAATTTAATTGTTATATGAAAACAAACTGGGAAATTATACAGAATAGGTTATATTGTCATGGTGCTTAGTGCCAGAAGCCTAGCTGCTGAATTTTGTATATTCTCACCATCCAATGAAAAACATCTCCAAAACAGTAACTTTACAGGAGAATAATTTTAAAAGCCAATGTAACAAGATTTTACTTCCAACTAATTTGAGCATTTCTATTGGCCCGTTCATCATTAATTTTTCACAAAATGTGAAGGAGTAGCTGGTTTCAAATGATGCAGTAAACTGAATTTTCAGAAATAGAGATACATCTTTTTCATTTCACTACATTTCAGGTCAATGCAGCTGTCTACAAGGACGTTTAGAGCACTTCATGCCTCCTGCTGCTGACCAGCTTCATGGAGATTCAGATTTCATTTTCCAACAGGACTTGGCACCTGCACACAATGCCAAAGCTACCAGTACCTGGTTTAAGGACCATGGTATCCCTGTTTTAATTAGCCAGAAAACTCGCCTGACCTTAACCCCCATAGAAAATCTATGGGGTATTGAAGAGGAAGATGCAATACGCCAGACCCAACAATGCAGAAGAGCTGAAGGCCACTATCAGAGCGACCTGGGCTCTCATGACACCTGAGCAGTGCCACAGACTGATGGACTTCATGTCACACTGCATTGCTGCAGTAATTCAGGCAAAAGGAGCCCCAACTAAGTATTGAGTGCTGTACATGCTCGTACTTTTCAGTTAGCAGGCATTTCTAAAAATTTTGAATAAATATTCTCATACCTTTTCTGCATCCAATGAGACTGCTGCTACTGGTGTTTGAAAATATGACACTGCCCACATATCAATAAAAAGCTTAATGTCTGATGAGCTCCATCCCTTTAGAAAGCCTATCTGATCTGGGTGTACTAGGTACCTGATTACTTTTTCCAGTCAATTCACTTGAGTTTGAGTGTATTTCACCATCTACTGGCATCAATTAAGTCAGACAATATTTCAAACACTCAAAGGGGTCTTTATCTCTTTAGTGACTAGAATGATCAAAGCCTGCATTAAGGTATCTGGCCATTCTTTTTCCAAAGCTTCTATTAAAATATCCCGCAGGAGTGGTATCAGCTCAGCTGTGTAGTACAGAAATAAAAAATCCTCCCGATCCTGGGACTTTGCCCTTAGGCAAATTATCTACATCAAGGATCTCTTCGGTTAAAATGTAATCCAACTCACCCTTTTGTTCTAAGATTAGTTTGGGAAGTTGAAATGGTTCTAAGAACTTCTTAAATTTCTCCTCTGCAGGATCTGAGCCTGAGGTATACAGATTAATTTAAATTATTTACATTTAATCATCCTCCTCTGTAGTGCAAATCAGAACAGAAATTCCCTGGGATTTAATAGTGGGGATGATAAAAGACACTTCCCTCTGTTTTACATGCCATCTCCCTGCCTTTTGAAGAGACACCAGAGGTAGCAGAAATCAGTGATTTAGATATTAGAAAAAAAACTGTGAAACGTTCTGAAAATGTTGTGAAAGGGAGAAAAAAGCCCTTTCCAGAAGGGTTCAATAAAAGCCAAATATCATTTAGCCTTTGCATTTTACATATCTGCGGCACCATTAGCATGGCTTTTGTATTTTAAAGGATAAACCACTGTTATGATCCATCACCAAATAAATCCCTACCTTGATATCTTGAGCATCCAAGGCTATTATTTTTCCCTTGAGATATGCAAACAAAACTATATCAGCGCTTTTCCACCAAAATAACTCATTCCTGATTCTTGGAACCTTGGTTCTTTCAAGTGAACATGGGGCGTTGCTGTGCCTGAATACAGCACCAGAGCCAAAGATAAACTGGTAAGAGTCATGACTGAGTCACGTTTATTCTTTGTTTACCATGGAGTCAGACCAGAGTGAGATATAAGGTGAGATATAAGTGTTGCCAAGTTCAGAGTCGTCCTGTTGAGCTTGTGATCAGCGGAGAAACATAGCCAAGAGCTGTGGTTCTGACCAACACGCATGAGATCATGCCTAACAGCAACAGTAACACACCAAACAGGGAATGTTTGTGTTATATGAAGTTATATATGGAGTTACTGATACCAAATTTTACTTCTGATACCAATATTTCATGTTCAAGTATCTACCGATACCAAGTACTAATACCAACTCTTACATTCTAGATAGGTACCTATAAATCCATATATTTATATTGCTATACTTACAGATTTTATTTTGTTAAAAAAGTGTTCTGTATTGCTAATAAGATATAATAAGCTTGAATGAACAATTACTTCTTTATCGACTGCTCATTAAAATATTTCATGTTTCAGAGCCATGAACAAAAAAAAAGCTCTACAGTAGAGGACGGATTTACTGTAAGACTATGGAAAAACTACAATACATTACATAGAGCTTGATGCATGTCCACAAAGTGAGCCACAAAACACGCTGTTACAGCCTTTATTTCAATATAATAATTTCCATTCCACCTTAAATGACGCAACAAGCTACCTCTGATATTTCTGAACCATTTAAGGTCGAACTATGCTATTCTACTATTCTCCACCTCCCGCTCCCACCCATATTAACCACCCAGCTTAATCCTAACTGAAAGAAACCCTCTTATCAACCTAGAACCACCAAGAGCTTGAATCCAAACAATGTGCTCTAAAATCCCTTTGCATATAGCGACCCTCACAGGTGGATGGTTCCCTAGCTACAAGATGAATCTAGCTCGGTATTCCCGAGGGACATTATATGGCAGAGAGAGCAGGAGTAAAAGAGAATGAGCGGCCATACAAAAGTTTATACTGGACTGAATTTAGACAGTAGAGTGAGCTGAAACAGACATGAGGATATGTTTGAGCAGTAAGTACCTGTTACCCTTTTTTCATGTGTTGTGATGCTTTATGTGCTTTTAATATGGGAGAGAGACTTGATTTCACAACAATAACGTAAAAGTTAATTACACTCATCAGCAAGTAGGGGGATGCTCAGGAGACAAAAAAGGCTATTTTTACACTGTATTCCTTTAAGGAAGCTCACAGCTTTTTTGTAGACTGTCAAATGTCTTGCACACTTCCTTGGTCTTGATTCATAAAATTGTTGGGAAAAGCAACGCAGAGTTCACTTTCTGCGCATGAAGCATCTTACGTTCCCCGAATTGCTCTCTTTTCACTTGCGTAGCCCTGGCAAAGAATTGCCATAACATGACTATTGGACCAGCATATCCTCCCCTATTCTCTAGCAGAATTTAGCATGATATCTCCATCTCCTAACCTCAAAACTCTCACCAATACCTCACCTAGGTTTATCCCCAGGAGCAGGGCGAGGACCTCCCGCTCTGTGCATCCTCTTTCCATCTCCCAGTTTCTTTAACTGCCATTTTCCAAGACTTCTAGCTTCTACCTCAACGTGTCAACTTCCACTTTAGAGGCTGGAGGGTTTACTAGAAAGGCTTCTTGGCTGCTTAGATATAATCCACCCATTTCTCAACCTCTGCATTTCTCATAACCAAGGATGAAAGTTTAGACGCCTTTCCTCAGGACCAGTCATGTTATCTGAGATTTTCTTAAGGTTTACATAGATACTGCAGTGATTCAAACACATTGGCGCAATCTTGTTCTACTGCTGCTTCCAGACCTTGTGACTGTAAATGTCTCTTAATATTGCCACAAGCAGAAGACTGAAAGTTTTGATATCTTGAACAGAGTATTACAAGCGAAGTGAACTGGCAAGATTTGACCAACTACGTATTTATCAAGATAATAGATCCCAAGTGATGCAGAGCTCTTCTCTCTAAACTGCCATCTCTCTCGGCGTGCCACGAGTTCCTCTACCTGCAACTACTGAAGCAAGCATGTCTTTATTTATAATAAATTAAAAAAATAAATAAAATTAATTAATTAAAAAAAAATAAAACCACCCACTCTGGCTTAAACCTCAGTGATCTAAATGTCTATCAGCACATATAAAATGTAACATTTATTTCCAAAATCCTAGAGAAGGTATTTGAAGCACAGCTCAAGACTTATACTGATACTTTTTTTTCCTCTCTTAACATAGTACAAAAACAGCCCTGAATAATATTACCAATGACCACCTCTGGGTGGCTGACTCTGGTCTACTTTCCATCCTTATGCTCCTTGACCTCTCTGTACCATATCCCATCAGATCTTCATGGATTTGCAAGCATGTGTGTGTGTGTGTGTGTGTCATTCCAAGAGAAGACACTTTCCACAAAATTAGGATTTTGTTTACGGGAATTTTTGATCATTGTTCCAGAAGCACGTTTGTGATGTCAGGCACTGATGTAGGACAAGAAGTACTGTCTCACAGTGTGTGTGTTTGGAGATACTCTCAAGTCTTTGCACATGATGCAGCAGGCTGCGCCATATCACAACAGCTCATTTCAGCCCATGTTTTCAGACTATTCCATGTTTGCAGCCCAAAAAGGTGACTGGGGTGTGTAACTTCATAGTTTGTGGGCTGTAGGTACAGATACACAAATTTGTGAGTCACAGTACAGGTAATGGATTAGAATTTTAAAGTGGGTGCTGGATGTGTTTTTTTTTCTGAATGACTACAGCACTGATTATTCAAATATTAAGTGACTATTTATGACTGAAGCCCTGAAGCTGTTCTGGAAATCCCTTAAGGAAATGCAATGAAAATACACTTGTATTCCATAATACACACTCTAACATGTCATTTATGTTCTTATAATGGAAATATCAATGAATATAATGAACTTGTTAGCTGTAAAAGTCAGATTAAGCGTCTCATTTAAATAAAAGTTCATTCCCAAATATGACCTCTAAACATGTCATTCATATTTTATATTACAAATAGCAATTAAAATCATAGCCTTGTTAGCTGTGAAAGTCAGATTAAGCATCCCATTTAATTAACAGTTCATTCAGAGAGAAAGAGAAAGAGGAAGTAAGAAAATGGTTATGATCGCACATTCAGAGAAAGATTATGAAGCCACCCTTGATCCCAGAGAAGAGACACTTCAACAAAGTTAGTAGTCAAATTTCCCAAGGACGTCTTTGCATCTGCAAGACAGACCAATTCAAATTTTTGGGTGCCTTCAACTTCAATTATTTCTTACATTTATATATAATGAATTTTTTTTGTCCGGGGAGGAGGGGGGTGGGGATTCCTCCAATTGCATTATTTGAAGGGGACCAGTCACGCAGTCTTATTATAAACTTTTCAGGCCACTACATATTTCTTAACACGTTTTAATTTGGTTTAGTGTATCTATTTCTGCACAGCACATAGTCATACCCTAAACTTTAGCTGACCTGACAAACTTAAAGAAGCTGGAGAGTGGGGAAAAGAAAAAAACAAAAAACAAACAAACAAACAAAAAAAACCCCCACCCATATCAAGTCCCTAGTATTGATTAATTTTGCTAATCAAGAAAGGTGGTCTTTTCTGCCTGTGTGTGCAGATATAACAACTTTACCTGTTAAAAATGCAAGTAGCCAACTAAGTATATATTAAAACACCACAGAATTAACTTGAATTTCATAATTCACTCCTGTGGTTTGAGTTTGGTTGGAGTTATTCATTAATTTGCCCCACAACCCCACACCCTAAAAGGCCTTGATGGAAAAGCTCTCTCTCTCTCTCTCTCTCTCAATTTATTGCCAACTGTAAAAAGGGGGATCTTTAAAAATAAAAATAAAAATCCTATTACATTTTACTATTTAAAAAATTGACAAAACGTGACTGTTCCTCTTATTTTTCTTTTCTTTTAAATATTCCACTCCTTTTTGCAAGAAATGAAAACAATGGGGGTCTTAAGATTTTGCACTGAAAACGTCACTTGGCTGTTTGCTACTAACCTTTCATGTTACTCTTGGGTTTGTCAGTTTGCTTGCCTGTGGGGGTTTGTGCCTGTTGCCCCTGTCCCCCTGAGGATGCGGCCTGTTGTGCTGCTTTCTGCTTCAGCATGGTCCAGTCAAATGTGTAGTCATACTGGTGGTTCAGAGTCCTAGGGGAGATTAAATGATAAGCAGTGGAGGAAGAGACAAAAAGGTAAGGTGAAAATACAAAATATCCCAAAAAAAAAAAAAAAAAAATAAAATAAATTATAAAGCACTGCAGAAATGCAGCAAAATATAAACGAAAGATTCATTGGGAAACTGAAAACGCTACAGCATTAAAAGCTAACGTCAGCAGCAATTTTTACATGGGGCCACTGCTAGCCATTATTTAGTAATCCATATGTATTTCATAACTCAAATAATTCCATTCCATAAATACAGAACAATAAAAATTCACTGAAGTTGATTATTTTTCTCCAGTTAGGATTCTAATTGCATTTCCAAATATTTAATAAAAGTGAGACTTTAAAAATAAAAACATGTTATTTAGCAAAGCTCGTGTCTAAAGTTAAATGATTTTGAAGCCTTGGAAATGTACATGTTGTTAAAAACAAAAAAGACAAAATAATAGTGCCTAACAGTACAAGTTCAAGATTAAGCTTCATTTCAACAAGGAACTAAAGGTAACATTGTAAAACAGATCTCGAACAGTAATATCCAAATCCATTCGCTTGCATATTTTCACATTTGAGTTTAAGCACGTTCAATCACCAAAATAAATAAATAATAATAAAAAAAAAGTAATACATCAAACCAGATTCATATTTAAATGCAGTTATGAT
Source organism: Hoplias malabaricus (assembly GCF_029633855.1). Taxonomy (NCBI): domain Eukaryota; kingdom Metazoa; phylum Chordata; class Actinopteri; order Characiformes; family Erythrinidae; genus Hoplias; species Hoplias malabaricus. Next base: position 31,644,911 of record NC_089816.1, read on the forward strand.
GTGTAAAGCTGACAAGTACCTGAAGAGAATACGGAACAGCTGACGGAGGTACATGTAGTCAGGCGCTTCCTCGAAACGCAGGCCACGACAATAATTCAGGTACATGGCAAACTCTGCTGGAAAACCCTACAATACACAGTATTCCCTCTATTAATAAATGTAGACTTTCACACACTAGCCAAGCATGTCATGCATTTTTATTTTACTCAGTATTAGTACAAACACCAAGAAACGCTAGATTAATTCAGAAAAAACATACCATTTTCCCACAAAAGTAAGCAGTTTTCAAAAATCAGCATGACATATCTACCTAAAGATCTTTCAGTTAAAGAGATTTGAGACAACACAATCTGTTTTTCTGACCATCTGTCATACGTCTGTTAATTTGTATAAGGATATCCAACTGGGTAATGGAAAAATTAGATAGAAGCCTTTCTTTCTAGACACCATATATTTGTCATTAGAAAGATTACACAAAAGTTGATTTGGCGATGAATGTGTTGATTATGTCTAATTTTAAAACTACTTTAAAATAAACTCATTTCCCTCAATCACTTAAAATGTGTGCTTTTTCCTTTGTAAGACCCCAAACTTCATTCTTTAAACTCCCACATTTTATTAAAAATACAACACGTTCCTTTCACAAAAATTGTAAGAACCTATGAGGTGTCTGCTGTAATGTGGTCGCTGCATCAAACAGCTGTGGCAAAGTGGGAGCTGAGCCACAAAGCAAAGCTCCCAAGTTACAAATCTATGTCGCTAGCCTCATTTAGCCCTGTGCATGATAGAATTCATACACATACCTTACACAACACCTCGACAGGAGTTGACATTTTCTTCTCGCTAATCTTCTCATACTTCTGTTTTTTTGTGGCAGCCTGTATAACATGTAGAGGGAGAATATTAACAGAATGCAGTGCAGTTTGTTACTTACCGGACTTTATTAGTAATTACTTATATTACTTTTTGCCAATTTTAAAGCCCCTGGGAACCAAACTTTAAACTGATTTTTGGATCATTTTTAAATTGGATGTTATGTGAAACATTCAGCAAAGTTTAAATTAAAAAAATAAGTAAATAATAAAAATAAATATGGTCAATCTCTCCTTAAAAAATGACCAAAATAGAACGGTGTGGGCGTGGACCAATATACTTATGACCATGCACTCAGTTCTCTATCACCGGAAAACAGAATGCAGTTTACGTTATCATAGCAACAAATCCCAGAGAAAGAGACGCCGCAGAGATTTTACTCTGAATTTCGGTTGTCATTTCACACAAGAAAATATTACACAGGGAGAGGGAAGGGAAAAAAAAAAAAAAAAATTACAGGCAGGATGAATTGGCATTACACAGCCATTCATGTACAACCCTATGGATTTTTTGTCTTTCATGTGCCTTTGTTTTGGTTGTGTGTGATTATTTATATTACACACAGGTGCTCGTCATAAAATTAGAATATCAACTGAAACTTCTACATTATACTCATTCATTACACACAGACTAATATATTTCAAGTGTTTATTTCTTTTAATTTGATGATTATAACAGAGCTGTGTCCAAGCACATTAATACCGAGAAGGGAAGGAAAAGACGTTTTAGAAAAAGTGTACAAGCAATAGGGATAACCGCACCCTGGAAAGGATTGTGAAAAAAAAAAAAACCCATTCAAAAATGTGGGGGAGATTCACAAAGACTGGACTGCAGCTGGAGTCAGTGCTTCAAGAACCACCACGCACAGACGTATGTAAGACATGGGTTTCAGCTGTCGCATTCCGTGTGTCAAGCCACTCTTGATTTTTGAAGATCTCACGCAGCAGCAAGATAAGTTTGAATGTTAAGTAGGGAGGGGAGAAATTTTATTTAGGTCTTGTTATAACAGTTTGTTTAAACATTGTTTTATTTTATTTTTTATATATTTTTTAAAAGCTGCACTGTTTGGCAGTCATTTTGTTGTTGCTTTTAATAAAAGACTAATCACAACTCAGACTGAGTGTTAAGAATCTTCCACTTGATTTAATGCATGGCTTTTTTGCAGTGAATGTTACATGGCTGCACATTAACTGTGAACTGCTGAGAAGCCAGCTTTCAAAGCCATATTACAGGCCTTTGATAAGCAATATGTACTTCTTGCAAAAAGCAATTCCTGCATTATACTTGACAGTGAAGGAGGGCATAACATAGGACTTGAAAGAAATTGACCATTTCTCAATGACAACGTATATGTGGTCAGGTGTGAACATGATGCCATACATGAGCCTGACCATTCACTTTCTCAATGCAAACTGCGAATTAAAATCAAAGTGCTTTCAGACCATATTCATTCCAGAAAGTCACATGGGTGACAACCTGGCAGAAGCACTCAGATCTTTCCTTTAAGAGTGATCTCTGGATCAGAGAAAACTGGCAGGCATAACAGACAATGGGGCCAACATTGTAGCAGTGTTGCGTAAACTTGGCTGGCAAAAGCTAAATCGTTTTGGCCATAACATGCATTTAACTGTTACCTATGCACTTAAAGTCAGAAAAGGGCTGCACAACGGTTTTGTGCAGAACTTTGGTGACAACGTTCTCACAGAGCTGGCAAAAGAGAAAGTATTAAAGTACAAGCTGAACTGAACTTGCCCCAGTATTGCTTAGTTGTGATGAATTATCTGCATATACGACACACTAAGCTATTATGACTTATTATATAAGTTTTCAGGGCCATGGGACACAAAACGAAAGAAATAAAGGCAGTCCAGAAAAAGTAAAGTTCACGGATGTCCAACAATTATCCCATAGAAAAAAGGAAAAGGAAAAATAAAAGCACAGATAACTACATATATTTCTCTTCCCTCTCTATTTATAATTAAATTCTCTAGTTCTCACTGATAGTCAAACTAAATTTGCCTGAATTTAAATACTGCTCAAGAATTTTTTATAGGCCTAATTTAATATTATTTTTAACAATTTATATTTTTATATTATTTGTGTTTACTAGGATTATTTAAAAAAGATACTTAAAAAAACAAAAACAAAGTGGCTTGTTGTTTAAGTTAATAACTGGGTGGTGTGTAGAACCGGCTGATCAATTATCAAACAATAGCCCACTGTTAACATAGCAAACTGATAATCTAATTTTAGGACAGTCTTGTTTTAATATATTCACAGGATTGTTCTACTAGGTGGGGTTCTATGCAGATGGTTGAACATATTCTTAAGCAGTGTCCAGCTATTAGAAGGGTTCTGGATGATCGATGCAGTCAGCATTTGATTCCTATATGGCAGGAAATCAAAGTCCTAAAATCCATTAATGCAGCTCTGAAAAAAAGTTACAGATTTTACAGATGCGCTGTCTTCAGAGAGGATGGTTACAGCATCCTCCGTGAAACCAGTACCACAGTTACTAAGAAACTTTATTATATATATATATATATATATATATATATATATATATATATATATATATATATATATATATATATATATATATATATATAAAGACCAGTCTTGGAAGAAAACCCACAGTGCCCCTGCAACACAGGGACTGTTGGCAAAAGTTAACCACAATACTGCGGTGACGTGTTAATTTCTTATCGAGGTGAGAAAAAAATCCAACATTATGTTAAAAGCCCTATGGATTAAGAATGGGATTTCACATGCGTGCAAGGGTACATAAGCATATACTTTGGCAATATAGAGTATATATATATATATATATATATATATATATATATATATATATATATATATATATATATATATATATATATATATATATATATATATATATATATATATATATATATATACACACACATACTGACCACCATATAGCAATATATCTACTGTATGTAACCTGTCTGCTGCTTTGCACATAGTATTAACAATATAAACGCCACAACCACACAAGTCACACAAAGTATGACGTTATATTTTAATTCATATACTTCAGAATTAACAAATGCATTACAATCTGAGCATATCAAAAACCTTACCTTCAGTCCTTGCCAAGGCAGGCTGGTTCTGTTGAAGTACATCAGCACATAGCCTAGTGATTCCATGTCATCTCGACGACTGTTGGAACATAAGCATTATTTTTAACTGAGCGAATATTTGGTTATATTGCACATAAAACTCATGGCAGGTAGAAAGACCAAAATATCATGATTAGATTAACTGATGATTAGTTAACTCAACAAGCTTAGCAGCACTATTGACAAAGTTTTTATTTATGAAGAGAGATTAGTCTCAAAATATTTGACTAATGTGTAAAAGGTAATTCACCAATTAAACACATGTAACAAAAGTCTCACTACTCACAATATATTTATAATAATTATTTCAATTTATATAGCACTTTTCACAAACCCAAGAATACTGAGTGTAAAAAAAATAAAAATAAAAACACACACAACAATAAAGCAATGAGGAAAGTTTTAAGCTGAGATTTAAAGGAAGACAGTGATGAGCAGAGATGATGAGATTGAGACTGAGAGCAGCAGCACTAAAGCCACCCCTGGTTGAGTGTCTGGTATTAGGGCAGTAAGAAGTCCAGAGTGGTAGACCTAAGTTTGCGAGATGGACAGTAAGGGAGAATCAGCTCAGAATGATATACAGGAGCCAAGCTATGTAAAGCTTTAAAGTTGAAAAGAAGAATTTTATATTTTAAATGAGGAATGACAGTCAGTGCAGTTGCTGGAGGACAGGTGTAATATGTTAACTGCGCTTGGTAGATGTAAGAACTCTAAAGGCAGAGTTTTGGATGTATTGGAAGGCTATAGAAGAGTTACAGCAATCGATTTGAGAGAAAAAGTAATTGATCATCATGAGTATGTGGAATAATCAGGCAATGTTAAAAAAAAAAAATGCAGTTTTAGTGCCAGACTTGATATTTAACAACCTGGACTGGCTTAATAGCTGCACCATCAATGTAAACAGAGAAATGCAAAACATGGGAAAGTGGGTATTAGGCTCCAACTAGTAAATATTTGTTTTATCAGCATTGAGTAATAGATAGTGTGCAGACAGGGTTTTAACTAAATACAGGAACTCTGCAAAGACAGAAGCAGGGGGTAAAGCAGAGCTGATATACAGTTGCTGGTCATAAAATTAGAATCACAAAAAAGATGATTTCAGTAATTCCATTCAAAAAGTGAAACATGTATATTATACTCATTCATTACACACAGGCTGATATTTCAAGTGTTTATTTCTTTTAATTTGATTATTATAATCTGACAACTAATGGAAACCCCAAATTCATTACCTCAGAAAATTTGAAAACTGTGAAAAGGTTTGATATTAAAGACACCTGGTGCCACACACTAATCAGATAATTAACTCAATTAAGCACCTGCAAAGGTCTTTAAATGGTCTCTCAGTCTAGTCCTGTAGGCTACAATCATTGGGAAGACTGCTGACTTGACAGTTCAAAAAGACGACCATTGACAACTTACAAAAGCAGATTTTGCATTTCTTTTGGAAATCAAGGTCCCAGAGTCTGGAAAAAGAGAGGAGAGGCACAGAATCCATGTTGCTTGAGGTCCAGTAGAAAGTTTCCACTATCAGTGATGGTTTGGATGCCATGTCATCTGCTGGTGTTGGTCCACTGTGTTTTCTGAGGTCCAAGGTCAATGCTGCTGTCTACAAGGACATTTAGAGCACTTCATGCTTCCTGCAGCTGTCCAACTTTATGGAGATGCAGATTTAATTTTCCAACAGGACTTGGCACCTGCACACAGTGCCAAAGCTACCAGTACCTGGTTTAAGGACCATAGTATCCTTGTTTTAATTGGCCAGCAAACTTGCCTGACCGTAATCCCATAGAAAATCTATGGGGTATTGTGAAGAGGAAGATGCAATACGCCAGACCCAACAATGCAGAAGAGCTGAAGGCCACTATCAGAGCAACCTGGGCTCTCATAAAACCCGAGCAGTGCCACAGACTGACTCCATGCCACGCCGCATTGCTGCAGTAATTCAGGCAAAACGAGCCCCAACTAAGTATTGACTGCTGTACATGCTTTGTTATGTTCATACTGTTCAGTTGGCCAGCATTTCTACAAATCCTTATTTTTTTTGTATTGGCCATAACATTCTAATTTTCTGAGATATTGAATTTGGGGTTTTCATTAGTTGTCAGTTATAATCATCAAATAAAAATAAATAAACACTTGAACTATACCAGTTTGTGTGTAATGAATGAGTATAATATGCAATTTTCACTTTTTGAATAGAACTACTTTTTCATGATATTTCATGACCATCACCTGTACATCTGAATTTCTTTGGCATAGCAGTGACAAGCCCATGATTACAGACAATCTGCCCAAGTGGGGAAATGTAGATAATGAAGGAGAGGCCCAAGGACAGAACCCTGGGGTACACTCTGATCAACAGCGGCCATAGATGATTTATGAGAACCTAATACAATGTAATATTGTCTATTTGTGAAATATGACAGTAAGCAATTAAGGGCTTGGCCAGTAATACCAACAGATGATAGTCTGGAAATGAGGATGTCGGGATTAACAGGGTCAAAGGCTGATGACATATCAGAACCAGGACGTTGAGAAATCCAGCATCTGTTGATTTCAGCAGATCATTACAAATCTTTACAAGAGCAGTCTCAGTGCTGTGCATGGTGCAAAATAACAGATGGAAAGGGCTCATAGATTGTTGCTTGACAGAAAATCAGTCAGCTGAGCAGCTACAACTCATTCCATCACTTTGGCCAGAAAGGGAAGGTTGGGGATCGGCCTGTAATTGGCAAACGAGGACGGATATAACCCATGTCCGTTTAGTATAGGATTTAGGCGTGACAGCAGCTATCTTAAGGGAAGATGGAAAAGTACCTAGATAGAGTCACAAGTTTAAGAATAGAAGTAGGAGAAGGATCACGCTGAGATGAGCAGGACAATGACCTAGACTTCGCTAGAGCGTAGCTAGCTAATAGCGACAGATGTTAGGCAATCGGTACAAGAGAAATAGTCAAAGAAATCAGGGAAAACAATGGGTCAAAAATGAGCTGACAGGAAAAGGAACCAATAAAGATGCAAAGAAATATGATCAGAAGATGTGAAAATACAAAAATACTGAAGAGAAGCAGCAGCAAAAGACACTTCATGCTCTTAACCACTGGTGAGATCCAGAAGTTGAACGAATATATCCCAATCTGTCTCAGTCTTCAAATTGTACAAACTCCATGAATCCATGACATAAATCCACAAAGGTGGCCAGCAGGCAAACATACTACCACTAGGTGGCCTATAATTGGTCAGTAGTCGAATGGACATTGTTTTTGTTGAATCGAAGAAGTACAAGAAAATGAACTCTTCTCCACACTATAGGGACCACAAACAGGAGCTAATTCATAGCGAGAGATTTTACTCAGGCATGGTTTGGGTGTAAAATAAAATTGAACAAAGGAAAAATAAAGACTCCCTGAAAACTACATAGTGCATTGTGTACTTCATAGCGTACAGGAAGATGCTTGAGATTCAGCCCTAGTGTTGTGGTGGTGCAACTGCCACCAATGCAGAAGTATAAATGCTCACAACGCTGTAGGTCACTGTATAGAATCAATGTATAAATCTGCCTTTACCCAGGCAGATTTGGAGTTGGCTCTCCCGCCAGTAAGATAAATCAGAACTTGCGCCAAAACCTTTATGCAAAACAGCATGTTTTTGTCCTAGAAAAATAAAACACACAACCCAGAAACCTTAGTGTCTACTTTTCAAATATATGGAGGTTGAGAAGAACACGTCTCTCCCTGAGACTCAGGCTGCGACCTTTGATGGCCTAACCATTCATATTCATATGATAATCTGGCCGCTCTTATTGGAAGATTACGTGTGAAAACTTTCATTTTAGTCATATAAAAAATGCACATGGCTGTGTTTTCACACTGAGTGCAGAGCTCCAAGATGACGCAGCAGAACGGCTTCATTTTGTGATGAGTAAGTGAAATGTATTCGACTCGTTTTTCTGCAAAACATTTAGGATAGTTAGCTTAGACACTAGGTTAGTTCAACAATATATTCTAGCGAAGAAATTTGTGAAGCTGACGGTAAATGTTTTGTAAACGTGCAGAAGCACAACAGCTTGTAGTAAAGTTTGGTTTCTCTCTGCTGCTTTTAAACAGTCTTCTGAAGTGCATATGTATGGTTTGTTGTGCCAAAGCAGTCTGTGCTAAATAAATACTACCGATTAAAAATGATTGCGTTGGTCTCACTGAAGTGGTGGTGGTTAATGGGCCCCTTTGACAGTGGGGAGGGGATTTATCACCTGTTTCACACCTATCATGAATAGTCAGTGTGTGAGGCCACAAGTATAGAAAAAGTGTCACATCAGTCATAGCAAAATAGAAGGAAAAAAAAATAGCAAAAAGCTGTAAACAACAGTGTGTAACCAACACTAATGTCTACAAAGTTCAGAGCTCTAAAGAAAACTTCATAATTTTCATAACGTGATTTTATATCAGCACCTTTGAAAACATTTTTTTTGGGAATGCATGTTTAAAGTTAATTTAAACGAAAAACAGATGACTAATGTACAGACTCATTTTTGTTGTTGGGTTTGTGCTGAATATTAGCATATGCAACTTTTTGGGAACAAACATTTACAGGGAGAGGAAATTTGTTAACATCGAGTCATGTCATATCACAAGACATGGCAGAAAGGCCTCAGACTCCAGGTGATTAAGGCTGTACCAAGCCCCACTGGTACTGTTAATACATGCTCAATGTCCCCATGGTTATAAAATATACAGTTCCAATATATTAAAAATGTTATTTGCTCAATTTTTTTTATTATAAGCTTTTATTATAAACTGAATAAGCCTATAGGCCTCATTTGTAATTATGTGGTTAATTTAGCATATGTTAATAAAATACAATTCATTACATGAAGTAACAATGCAGTGTTATGGGTAGAGCAGATGGGATTCATGCTTTTCGACCATTAAAGACATGACATTTGGACTTGACTTGCAAAAAATTACTTGTGAGCATCTTTGCTTCAGACATAAAATCACATCACCATAAATGTTCACTTGTTTAAAATACTGAGAGAAAAACAAAATTGAGAGCAGAGTTTGTTACTTATTTACTGATAGGGTTGCTCAACAAACCTGCAATCTTTATTCCTGAAAATTGGACTAATATTGAAAACATGTTTTCTAGGACTGCTGCTATATTTATGTAAGATATACTTACAGTATAGGTAAATATAACGTACATCTGTTGGTGATATATCACATTAAGCTCACATGGAACTTGTGACACTAAGCACACATTAACAGTACCAGAGGGTGCTAGGTGCAGCCTTAGACACCAGGGAGGCCAGTGTTGATTTATGGATTTTGATAGTGCGGGCAGTTGATATACTGTGTAAAGTTCACATAGAACTGGTGGAACTGAGCACACATTAATGGTGGCTCTACACGAGTGTGGTGGGGTCGTAAATCTAACTCGAAGTGGGGTGGGTGTGGGACGTCTGATTTCAACTGTTGAGCCTTCCGGAGGTGTCTACGAGATGACCTCTGAAGAGCTAGCAATATAGTGAGTGTTTTGGGTACTCAGAAGTTGAGTAAACTTAAGCCCAATTTGTACTTTTAGCTGAACATACTGTGCAGGCAACACATCAAAGTGAACCTTACATTACCTCATGTAAACCATGCCCTAGCACATACAACAAACTACTAAAAATTGCAATTTAAAGATTTATAAATCTAATACTACTACACCACTACATTGTGCACTTCATAGTTTAGAGGAAGATTTGAGATTCGGTTGTAGTGGTGTAATTGAACAGAAATTAACGCAAAAATATAACTGCTTGCAACATCATGGGGTTCTTGCATAGCCTACGGCATAGGCTCTGCATCAAGTCAACGCTAAAGTATAAAATGGTCTTTAGTGGTTAGGTGTAGATAGTGGCTGATACGATCATAAAAAAGTCACAGAAATCCTAGAGGTTAGATGTAGGATTCAAATGGTTAATGATAGATAAATGTGAATGCAGGTAGTAAGACAGTGAAGCTCTAAAGATTGGCACAGGATATTTTAAATTCTGTGCATAATTACAATGTATAATTACAAGAATGGTGCCCCTATTGTTCAAAACCAAAATCTAAAGACACAGAAATACGGTACATAGTACTTAGAACATGTAATTTAAGGCAAAAATTTAAAAGTAAAATATGGGATTTTTCAAGCACCTCTGCTCAATTCCAAGGTGTGCATTGATACTGGCATATCGAGCAGTGCCTGTGAGATTCTTGTCTTCTCTGTAAGGAATGTGCTGCCGTGTCCTGTTGTCCCGGTACTTTTTGGCCAGGCCAAAGTCGATGAGGAACAACTGCAACAATAAAAAAAAAACAAAAACACTGACATCATATCTATTTTAGCACTAGCAAGAGCAAGCAAAAATACACATAGAACAGTTAAGCAGGTCCTGCTGAGCATGAAAGGCATTGTGATCTCAAGGGAGAAAAGAGAGAAATAAAAAAAGAAAAAAAGTTATTAAACATAGGCTTAAGAGGCTTCCTTAATAGTGTTTAAGAGATGCATACAAGAGGGAAAATAATAATAATAATAATAATAATAAAAACAAAAAAAAAAACTGATGTAACCCATTTTTCACTCAGCTCAGCTAAAGACTGCCAAGACTACTGGTTCAACTAAAGAATTTAAAATCAAACAAAACAGGAGATACCTCAGGAAAAACAACTGAACAATTTTTACAGGAGTGGAGTAACGAAAGCCAAACAAAACATCATAAACCAAATTCTTCAGTTGAGAGCATATTTTCTTTGTACCAAATTTTACTACGGTTCCACAAAGTGACACTTTAAGGGTATATTTTAAAATAAATGTAGAACAGTTAAGCAGGTCCTGTTGAGCATGTAAGGCAATGTGATCTCAAAGGAGAAAAGAAAAAGGAAACTCATTTCACTTAGTTTTTTTGCATTTCCTATAAAAACTAAGTAAGTAACAATTGGGCAGATGAAAGTTTAACACTTCACAATTTGACATTTGTTTTGGGAGTGCCAACCTGTGTCCACATTTTTGTGCACCACACTTACTTTGCCAGGTAACAGCTTGAATTTAAGGTGTTAGTGACACTACTAATGTGTTGTGTGCGCATCTGTGCATTTGTATGCGCCTTAGTTCTGTGATTTGTATGGACACTGTTCATGGAGAAGATAAAATATATTTGATCCTCCTGCCAAAAAATAAAATCAATTATATATAAAAATGTTAATTTAAAAACAATTTAATAAAATGTAAAAAATGTGTACACTCCGATTAAAGCACAAATATCTGCAAAATGCTGGAGTTATAACCTGTGGTCACTTATTAATGCACCCATCAGGGGCATACTACACTGACAATATTGGATTAGAAATAGGTATGCTCCATTTTCAACAATATTCAAAGAAAGAAAAGTTGACATCGGTGTTTAAAATTGCCTTAATATAGAACATTAATATTTCATAATAAATAGCTAGTTTTGCACTGCAATGTTGCAATCCACTGTTAAACCTCCAGCTTCATTAAAAGTCATTAATACAAACATTGTACCTGTTATACTCAGTAAAAATATAAATCTTTCACATATCATAAATCTACATACTAGGATTGGCTTTACCTTTTGAAAAATTAAATTAGGTGTTGTGTTTGTATGTTGGGTAGTCAAATTTTCCAACCGAAGCAAAAAAGGTAAATAGAGGAGAGACAAAACTTGAGAATGACGGCCTACACAGTTCAGAATGACAGCAACCAAAATAAATAAATAAATAAACCCCAAAAGGAGCACAGCCCTTCTTTTGAAAGCAAGACACTTGATTTTTTTGTGTGTGTCAAAAGCACACAAGTCAGAAAAGTTCCCCAACAAGCGAATTGCTCATAGCTTTGCACCACATTGTCATTTTTACAATCTGAATTTGCAGGACATATGAACATCCACAAATTTGTGTAAAACTCCAAACTGAAGCTTCCAAACTGGAAAAAACAGCTGCCAACATGCATAAGATCTCCAATGAGCTAAACCTCTACAGTCAAGATTAGATGACAGTTTAAGTACTTGTAAAAGGCAGGGAATATTGAGAGAATTTCACAATTGCAGCAACAAACATTCTTTAGGTATACTGCAAGATGGCACAAGTTGTTCAGAGCTGGAAGACGATAAATGCTGTAGGTTCTGTGGATTTTGTTTTCAAAGTCAAAACTAAATAAATAAAAGCTACACCAAACATGATTTGCAACTTTATAAAGTTATCTTAAATCATGTCTATCCCAAGATTATTCTAGTCACTCATTTTGTAGGGGTGTAAGCAGGAAACAAAAAACAACTGTATGACGTTAAATCGTTGTCACCAGAATCTGAACCAGAAATCAATGCTTGGAGGGTGAGGGGAGAGAGGAGGAAAAAAAAAATGTTTGGAGATAAAAAAAACCTAAAATTTATTGATACTGAAAATAATTAAGTATTAGAAATTCAGGTGTTGGAACTTCAGTTTAACCAAAATTAGGTAACCAAACCTTCAGGTAAAAATTCAGGTACAGAAAATTAAGCCATAATGTTCAGGAAAATCTAAACAATGTTTAGTTACCACAAATCTAATTCAACTCTGTTTGTACAGTACAGTGTAACATTTTGTATGTACTGTCCCCCCCAATCTGGCTTCCATAGGTTCCTTAGCAGGTTTCCATGCAAGAATTTGCGATTGGCTGTCCTGTACTGACTACTGGTTTGATGATCGGTATGTCACAGGAAGAGCTCATTGGTTCCATCTGATGACTCGTCACCGAAGGTTTCTTTTTAAAAGTCTCATCAGCATAAGTACAATGGACACTGTTTTGCAGATACACATTGCATGGCAGCATATTACCCAGCCCTGTTTTCTAGTGAATTTGTAAAACACTGCACCCAGGGTGGGGGTATTATCATGGTTTGGGCCTGCATTTGGCCAGGAGGGCTTGCCATCTTTGATGAAATAATGAATTCAGAATTGTACCAGCAAACTCAAGAGAATGTGGGTCAAGCCTATACCTATCACGATCGCAATTATTTGAGCTAACTGCGATGATTTGCACTAACAAATATCTTATATTTCAATCCCAACAAGCAGAAATTCATTTGTGTATTTCTGAACAAATGGTGAGACAAATGTGTAAGGAGATTTAGGCTGTGCATGTCTCCTTTTTATACTTCTGTGGGTAGGATTTTTTGTATACACTATTACAGTATGTGTTTTATTTAAGCAACTGTAACTTTAAAAGTACATTATGTGACACATTTTGACAAGGTAGAACAACTCATCCGAACAGTTGCTACTAAACGGTGACTGTAAAAAGGTGCCAATACAACAAACCTGAGAAATCATCTTCGGCTCCACCACCCCAGTTTGCCGAACTTGGGAAGACCACAGCATCAACAGATTCTTCCCGGCAGCTGGCTATTCCGGAGGCTCTCCGGCGAGTATCTTAGGCTACATTCACACAGCAGGTAAAATATACCAAATATGACTTCATGACCAAATCTGATTTCTGCTGTTCACAGTCTATATAATATGACCTATATCTGACGTCAGTCTGAACAGATCACGCTCCAAACTGACCCTAACACTCAAAGAATTATATTTCAGGTGCTGACCAGAAGGAAAATGTCCCTCTGTTTTATAGAAAGCACTTTTGTTTTTGAAATGAAGGAATGGGAAAAAGACTGGTGTTTTACTGCAGTGCTATATCATAAAATCTTTTTCTTTATTCCAATTGAGTTAAGTTAAAGATTAATTAAAGACTCTATAGAACATTAAAATGTGAACCAATGTCTCTTTCACTAAGCGCAAATTTCCCGGGTCTCTCACGGACACAAGTCTCAAAAGAGAACTAGACAAGCACGGAGTTTGTTTCTAAGAGCCACATACCCGCCTCATACCGACATGAAAAATACAAGACTGATACAGAACTACTACTTTAAAAAAAATAAATAAATAAATACATTCTAAATTTAGCCTTGGTATTCCTTGCCTGGAATATGCTGAGCCATAAACATGCTATGATTTAAACCCAAGAGATGTTTAAGCCATAGCACATCTGATTAGATTTTTTAGCTTATTTTGAGAATTAGCAAATACCATTTTCAAGCATACAATTTTAATTTAAAGACAGGACAAGGGACAAATCTTTATGTTAATGAATAAATTAAAAAAAAAAAAAAAAGCATGCTCTGCTGTGGACTGTCCCCACACAAACAGGGATAAAGCTAAGCTTGATGAACCTGTATTAGAGACTAAGCTCCTTTCACTTGGCAATACATCAGTGCCACAGCAGAGAACCACCCACACACATTACAACACACTGCACTCCGAGTTCAAATAGATTTACATTTGACTGCTTTTCCAAAACTACCCTGACGTTTCCTTTTATTTACAAAGCATGAATTTTATTAACCTGAATTATCTGAAATATTTACCTGAATTTTAATTCCCTGAAGTCTTTTACCTGATTTTTATTACATGATTTTACTTGACATTTTGGTTACCTGATTTTTTTAAACTGAAATCAAGTTTTCCAAGTCCATAAAAGTTTGCAATTACACAAACAAATTGTCATACTTTTCTTTCCTAATTCATCTTTTCAAGGCATTTCTTTCACTGTTGATTTATCTACTCAGTTTTCAAAATACAATAATGTGCAATCAATCTAAAAAAACACAAGCAAGAAAATAAATGGGCTTAATTGATGTACTGATGCTGCTAGGCACTGACAACTCAAAATGACTTCCATCTGCCAAAAGCCTTTGTGAGGAAAACACCATATTAGAGAAATGTTATATTATGTTCAGACCTTACTGCATGAGTTTACTACAATTAACAAAATAAATAAACTGGGTGGTGACATAAGAAAATAAGACTTAAGATGACAAAGGCAAGCTCAAGCACTGTTTGAGACAAAGCCTCTGTAGTTCCATGTCTTAACATAAGAAGGTAAATCTGCAAGAGCCTTTTATTTTCAATAAATGCACCAGTCCTCATCTCATTTTTAACAGTATTCAATATCAAAAAAAGCAAATATACATCAGTTATTTATTTCTCAATCCTGAAATTTTCTGATGTGATGCAATAATGAATACCGGTAAGAGATTTGAAAGTTATGCTCATTTGAGTTCACAAAATTGATCAAATTTAATTCAGGAAACATTGTGATCATTCCTCCCTCAGAAGATTTAAAAAATGGCTGAAAAAACGGCTTAATGTCTTCCAGATCCCAACACGGACAACTGCAATCTGGATATATTCTCTTTAACATAGGTGTTTGGTTTAATACCAGGGTGTTTAATCATTAAACAAGAAGGCTAGGGTTAGTGACAGTGAGGGGGTTCAATAAAAAAGAAAAACCCAAACAAAATAAATGAATAAAAAGGGGAGAGGGAGGGAGGTAAATAAATAAATAAATAAAAATAAAGAGGGGCAGTATTATTAGGCGGTTGTAGTTTCAGACCTGGTTTAATCCTGAGAAAGATGGGTCCTGAGAAGAACTAACAGCCAAGCTTCTTTTCCTCTTCCCCACTGGAGATTCTAAACACTAAACAGACAATAGAAGGTGCAGTGCATCAAACAGTATTGCTGACAACCCACACGGCCAGCGCAGACAGGCAACACCAAGGCTCAGAAAAAGAACGGAAGGGAGAGGAAGAGTAGAAAGAAGGGGAGGAAACAAGACTTGACGTCCTTCATACCACCAGGAAGCATCCTAGATATAAACTAATCTACTGGTGGGGTGTCATCCAGTAAACCTGGATACAGTTCAGTTAACAGGTGAGTAAAGCAAACACAACAGTTCTGTAAAAACTCACTGTCCAGGTTTTAATATTACTGATAGCATTACTTATATATAACCAAGATGTCACAGCTATCCATTTTCATCTAATGTAGTCTTTGATCTTGAATATGCTGTATTTCCTTTCTGTTTTTAGCACCGCCTGTACCAAATACTACAAAAGGAGCAAGGACTGATACGAGGGCAATCTAACAGCATTTGTTTTCTTAATTAGGCATGAAGTTCAAAACAAATGCCCCCCCAAAAAATAAAAAGACCCAGAAAAAGCCCATCCATTACATTTTTGTATTAACTACTTACTGTGTATTTTCTATGAAAACTAAATACCTTCAGTAAGGAAGAGGGTAGAATATGTTGGCATTT
Organism: Hoplias malabaricus; assembly: GCF_029633855.1. Classification (NCBI taxonomy): domain Eukaryota; kingdom Metazoa; phylum Chordata; class Actinopteri; order Characiformes; family Erythrinidae; genus Hoplias; species Hoplias malabaricus. The sequence continues at coordinate 31,661,107 of NC_089816.1, forward strand.
GTTCACTTGTGTAACTGAAGTTTAATTCATGTATTGGGAAACATGAATGAGATTTAGGGAGGCATTATGAATATTTCTGTACATATGTGGAGATACATGTAGGATAACAATATGAATTTCCCACACATTTAGCTATTGCTGTCAGGATGGGACATGTGCACCTGGCTTTTGCTTTGCAGGTTTCACCAAGGCAGACCAGAAAATAAGCAAAGAAAAGTAATTTATTTTCTAACAATGCCATGTTGTGCAGAACTTTCTAGACTACGTATACACACACACACACACACTTAAAGCAAACAAGAGGTAAAAGGGATACATGTGAAACTAAGAAAACTGGTCTCCTCCTATCCAGTGTCAAAAGCAGGCACACATGCAAGTTTAAAATAGTGCTTTTGAGACAATTTGTCCAAATTCTGGTAGTTTGGGGCTTAATGTATTAACAATCAATGTAGTATGCTAAGCTGAAAACAAAATATACCACCAGTGGGATTTGCAAACGAGAATCTCTTCTATACTCTAAAGACTTCTTAAACTGCTATGAATATCACATATTGAAGTCTGTAGGATCTTCCCCAAATTTTTTATTAATTTTTTAAAACAAATCCTGATAATGCGCAATAAAAAAATATAAAAATGGAAACGCAAAAATAGTCAAATATCAATTATTTTTAAGCTTGGACAAGATGGAAAAGTTAGCAAAAGTGGGGAGAGAGAAAGGAGAAGAAAAAAATAAAAATAACCCCACAGCAAAATTGTGATGAAAACGAGTTTTGCCTTGATAAAGATTGTTTCCAGCTATAAAGCCTGATTACCTAGTGTGCATGCAGCGCCAGACTGTGCCATTTTGCCAACTAGACATTTAACAGACTCCCAATTCCGTCTGCTACCCAGACTTTAGCACCACTTAATTTTCATACCACCATCATGTGGTTCTTTTTTTTGTGCCTGTTGATACCTGTACACATACATCACCGTGCAAGTCATAGTCACATGCTTTCCAGATAATTAAAGAAAATGTTAAGCAGGAAATCAACCTTTTATAAAGTGCTGCCAGTGTGTCTCTGTTATGCTCTAATGGTGCTTTTCCACTCCATGGGTCCAGCTCTACACAATATGCTTAAAGCTTTTCAGTTTTCCACTGGCACAGCGCCCCCCTGAAATGGAGCCGATGACATTGCAAAACCGTCTCTAACAGGAATTGCTGGCTTTGAAAAACCACAACAATGGCAGCAGTAAAGTCAGGCGCTGTTTACTCATCATGTATTCGTGTGTTTTTTTGGACTAAAAACGGCTCCGCACCGGAGTTCTCACAGATCAGTTTTACTTGTTACGTTCAGCTTTCACTGGAAATTTCCGTCTGCCATTCACCCAAGCCGCTGAGGTAAAGTTACAAGCTACTGTTGAGAGTCTGATAAATATATGAAAGCTGCTGTAACTTAAGAGCTTTTACACATCACCATTTAGCACCTACTAGGCATAGATGGAACCCAGATTGAGCTGGGAATGAAAATCTTACCCGGTTCCAGGTACCAGATTTGGCCAGTGGAAAAGCAAAAGAGCCATCCAAAGTCGAGTCACGTAGGTTCCATGCAGTGGAAAATCGCCATATGACAAATTCTATACAATATATTAGGTCCAATCAAGACAAGTTCAAAAGTTTTGGACATTCTGGCTGTAAAATCTATTATGATCACAGCAAAAAACCCACTCAATCTCTCCATCTTACTTGTTTATTTTTCATCCCTAACCAAAGGAGTAAGACTTCTAAAGCAGGTCACTGATGTAACTTTAAAAATAACTGCAATTCCCAAAAAGTCACTGTGTAAATCAAATAAAGACAGCTCAATGATCTCATATGCCCATATTTTATTCATAGAATAACATGGAGCATATCCGATGTTGAAAGGAATACATATTGATCAGGAGATGAAAAATATTTAGTTCTAATTTAGAACTTCTTGGCTGCAACACATCTCAAACTTGGGACTGGGGTAACAAAAGACAGGTACAGTGGTACTAAAACAGCCAGAGGAGTAATCTGTACTTGACTGGGTACTAAATGCATTTGAGAGTGGCAGTTTTTCAAAGCAAAGATGGGCAGAAGTTCACAGATGTGAAAAACAAAAAAACATTTGGAACAATTTCAGAAGAAGTTTATCAATGTAAAATTGTGAAGATACTGCCATCTACAGTAAACAGCAACAAAATATTTATAGAATCTGGAGAAAACCATGTGTGTGAGGGCCATGTCTGAATGTCAATACTGATGCTCATGATCTTCGGGAAAACAGTAGGCACTGCATTAAAAGCAGACATGTTTCTGTAGGGGAAATCTGCATGGGCACTTTGTTCACAGGACATGATTTTTATAAGTGTTACAGTTCACCACAAATGCAAGTTGAAGCTGTATCTTGCACCCAAGTTGCCGAATCAACAAGAACCAGAAATCTAACCATATTATCTGGGCTAAACGTAATTTAAAATGGACTGAGGCAAATGGAAAAATTTCAAAATCTTTTTGGGAAACAAGTGACACCATGTCCTGAGGAGAGGGACCATCCAGCATGGCATCAGTGCACATTTCAAAAGCTTGCGTATGTGATGGTATAGGGCTGCATTAGTGTCCATGGTGTGGGCTTGATTATCTGAAAAGGCACCTTAAATGCTAATCATTATATAGAGATTTTAGAAGAGCATGCACTCCATGACTGGTGAGTTGCTAGAATACTACACTAGACTAGAATGGGACAACAATTAACTCCCCAAACTGCAGCCATTGGTCTCCTCACTTCCAAGACATTTAGAGACTGTTGTTAAAAGAGGGGACACACTACAATGGCAGACAATGTCCCCAAACTTTGAGAGGCGTTAATATATGTATTTTATGTTTCTCAAAAAAATAAATAAATAAATAAATAAAGGCTATGAATATCATTGCATTCGGGGTTGCATTTGAGAGCAGGGGTTGGATGAGTACTTGGGAGACAGGGATTTACATAGACATTTTTCCTTTCTCTTGCTTAGTTTCACTGGACGAATTAAAGCAGTTGTCAGTAATCATCAGTGAGGCTTGAGTGATATTTGGACTTTTTTCATTCTTTGCATTTTTTTCCATTCTTTAATTTCACCGGCTCTATGATCAGGTGGTTGGGGGGGGGGGGTGTGCAATCCAACTGGTTGACTGTGATTGACATATTGGGCACCACACATACATGGTTAACTATGCATACGTATGTATGTAGTCCGTAGGAATATGTCATGTAAGAGAAAATATTGGAGTTCTTCTGCTAAATTTTTGTGTTTTTTGTTTGTTTGTTTGTTTGTTTGTTTAGTGTTGGGTCATTTGAAGTGAGGACACAGGCAACAAAGTCCTAAGAATGGTCTCTAGAGAAAAGGGGTTTTAAAACACTGTCCTAAAGACCTAAATAAACAAAAGGAACTTAAGCAAAAGACAATCACTACGCTGAGTTAAGAAAAAAAAAAATCTCAGCACGGTAAAACATTAACAGTGGAGAAATACTCATCTCCAAATTGGAGAAAAATATGCTGGGTGGTATATCAATATATATATAAAAAAAACTCATATTTTTATTATATATATATATTGGAATATGGAGTGAGGCTATATAATTTATATCAATATATATTTGATACCTTTTAAAATTGCTCCAAGCCTAAATCTTGTACAGAGCCATTATTTCTCTCACTATGAGTCTCTGTTCTACTTGCCTTGTCTGCTTCGCTTTGCTCACTGCCCCGACCCGCTAGATAGCGCTAGCTCTCTCACACACACACAGGAGGCAAGTAACACAGAGCGTGAAGAGCTGTTCAGTTATATGGAAATGGTTCGGATTTCGACTGGTCAGATGAGGAGCAGAAACAGACTATCTGCAGTATCTATTTCACCACTTACAACACTTCTGTACGAAGCTGTTCAACTCCAAGGTGCTGCTGCTACTGTTCTGAAGCATTCACGTCCCAGTACGCCTAAACCAGTTCAGACAGCATTGCAAGCTTCTTTAGCTAATGCTAAGCCTTAGGAAAAGAAAAGTATGAAGTGGCCTGGTATTACTAAGGCAGTAGTTCACTACATAAAGGGTATGCTCCCCGTGTCAACAGTAGAGCAAAAGGGCTCCAAAAGGCTGATTAAAACTCTTGACCCACGAAATCAATTGCCCAGTCGCAATTTCTTTCTATAATTTGTACAATTATGGGGAAAAGTTAAGACATCCAATGAAAACCTTTGTCTTAAAAATACATGTCATTAGACTTATTTGAATATTGAGAGATAAGGTTGAGATAACAAAACTGAATGCTCTGTTTATAAAATGTTCATAAAACATTTTTTCACAACATATATCGTATATCGGCATTCAGCTAAAATATACTAAAGATATTCAGCTATAAATATACCGAACAAAGATACATATTCCATCGTGTTGACCCTCCACTCGTGTCCATGCTTTAGGAAACACTAGAGAGCAACATATTAACCAAAGTCTGTTCTATGAGAAAGAAAGCGAAGAGAAAAATAAATACAAATTTTAAAACCCACTCAAACCTCAAATATACAAACCCCATTTGCAGAAAAGTTGGTGCTCACTAAACATGCAATAAAAACTGAAATTTGCAATGTTTTAATAAACTTTAAGAATGTTTAACTGACAAATAGATAAATGAAAAAAAAGAACAAAAAGAAAAATTTGTTTTCAATGATAAACATACAAAAAAAAATCCTGGAAAAGGAGCATGTCTAATAACTGTCAGATCAACTCTCTTAATCATATTTTAATCATTCAGGAATTGAAGATACTAACTGTTGCAGTGTAGCAAGTGAAATTTTGGCCTATTCTTGCTGTTTAAAAGACTGACTCAGTGTACTTTGTTTTTCCTCTTCATGGTTCAATATACAGTTTCAATAGGAACATCTGGACTGCAAGCACAACAGTTAAGAACACACTATTGTCTAAGAAGGCACAATTATCTCATGTAGAATAAAGCCTGGCCTTGTCTTGCTGAAATAAACATCGAGTTACTATGGAAAAAGACTTGACTGCAGCAAATGAATGTGTCTCAAACCACCAGTGTCTCACCTTTCTTCCTCAAAAGCCGCCTGCTTTCTGCTCCAATATCTTTCAAGTTTTGATCATTTTGGCCTGCACTAAACCTGTAATGTTGTCCTGGTTACATGCAGAAAAAGTTCTGCTTTTAAAGCCTGTCTCTAATGCAACTCGGGTGCAAACACTAATTTCAAAACACTGCTTTTTAAAAGGCACCATCTTCCCAAAATACCAATACAGGCATCCACATCAGCAGTAACAGTCTGGATAGTTCTTTTCATCTTTGACACCCAGAGGTACATATCTGTTTCCCCAAAAACAAGCCGAAAACCAGACTTGTCCAACCAATTTCCCTCAGATCTCGGTTGACTCTATACCAACAGATCTCATTCACGTTTTTGCTCCAAATGAATAAATAAAAAAAAAACCCACTTGGTTCTATACAAATTTTGTTGAAAATGGGTCATTCGTATATTCATAGTCTGTGAAAACTCCTTAACAATGAGATTTTATTTTTGCATTTTTGGACACTTTAGAAAGGGAAAACTGGTTTATGATCAAAGTCAAACTACTAGGTCCATACCATGCCATCTGTGTGAATCAAACACAGGTTAGAACCAACTGTGGCAAAAGACACAGAGAAGAAAAAAATGTTTTGCAATGGCTTGGAACAAATTAATTTGCTTTAATGAATAATTCTAAGTTGTATGATTGTAAATGTATATCATTTTTAGAAAATGTTACTGAAACTGTGCCGTCATCTTGCAGTCTCACATTTTATAAATATTCTCAGTTAAGGACTTATTAGCTTGCAAGCTGGGCAATCATTATAACATGCACTACCCCGGCCAAGAGTGGAAATAAAGTGCGGCACACTAATTCCTGGTGAATAAAATGAGAAAAAACTGGTGTGTGTGGAGTTTTATCCAACAAGCTAATTTAGCCATCAGTGAACTATTAAAAAACACCTGATACTTACACAGAGGCCACCATTCTGTGCTCCATACTAAATGTCATTGCAGTTTTTAACTGGCAAAGCTGACCAAATGCAAATTCAGCATGAATAGCCAAACCACCAAACAGCCAATACTAGATAACCAGAAATGATTAAACAAGATTCCCGACATACATTTTGACATGACATTGTTTATTTACAGCCTGTGAGGAAGGGCTCTGCTTGCACTGAGCTCAAAACATGAACAATGTGCCTTAATTTCCTTCCATTCTACATAAATTAAGCTAAAACCTGCCATGTTATCAAATTGATACTAGTCTGCAGTGTAGAGACAACAGGTGGAGCCAGACAACTCCCAGCCCAATTCTCACAGAGCTCAGACAACCTCAGACCTCTAGCTTGGCAGCAGAAGAGCAATTTTTTCCTCACTTCTCTCAAACTACATCATGGAGGAGCTTTCCACTCCACTTCAAACAGTGCAGCATTTAACTTTTGATGATTTACCTGAGACGTTGATTTCTGCTCCATTTAGGGTGGAGAGAAAAACCTTCTAATGTGTAATCGAAAGTTCTGTTGATATGGGAATGTCATTGTTGCCCTGTTTAAACTGGAATGCAACCTTGGCAAACAGCAACAAAATACCTCAAATTAAGGGAAAGTTCTAGTAAGAAGCCTTCACTCGGTGCCTGAAGCTAAGATGCATATAGAGAATATGTTACTGCAACCAGCAGCAGAAAGCATGAACATCAAGATGTCTAAATTAAAGGCATGATAAATAATTGTACTTTATATATGTTTTATTTCAATAATTCCATTCAAAAAGTGAAACTTGTATATTACACTCATTCATTTTAATTTGATGATTATAACTGATGAAAGCCCCAAATTCAGTTTCTCAGAAAATTAGAATATTACTTGAGATCAATACAAAAATAGGATTTTTAGAAATGCTGGCCAACTGAAAAGTACGAGCATGTAAAGCACTTAATACTTAGTTGGGGCTCCTTTTGCTTGAATTACTGCAGCAATCCATCACACACCAACCACTTCATCAAGTTTGCGGACGACACGACTGTGGTAGGCCTCATCAGCAACAACTATGAGTCACACTACAGGAGCGAGGTGAGATGGCTGGCCTCTTGGTGCAAACACAGCAATCTCTCTCTAAACACTGAAGACCAAGGAGATTGTTGTGGACTTCAGGAGAACTCGCACACAACATGCCCCTCTATCCATCAATGGGGCTGCTGTGGAGAGGGTGAGCAGCACCAAGTTCCTGTGTGTGCACGTCACAGAGGACCTCTCCTGGACCATCAACACAGAATCACTGGCCAAGAAGTCTCACCAACGGCTTTACTTTCTCCACAAGCTAAGAAGAGCAAGAGCTCCCACCCCCATTATGATCACTTTCTACAAGGGGGCCATCGAGAGTATCCTGACTAGCCGTTTCACTGCGTGGTACGGGGCCTGCACAGAATCCTGCCGCAGAACCCTCCAGCATATTGTGAGAACTGCTGAGAAGATTATTGGTACCTCTCTCCCCTGCCTTCAGGGCATCTCCTACTAAAAGCCCTCTGCTTGGCAGGTGATACCACCCACCCGCTACACAGCTTCTTAAGCCTCCTGTCATCAAGGTGGAGACCGCACAGTCTCAGGGCTAGGACCAGCAGACTGAGGGATAGCTCCATCCATCAGGCTGTGAGAATGCCGAACTCTCTCCCTGCTCTGCCCCCCTCCCACACACACACTACTCAGCAACCTCATCAATTACTACCAATACCCAACTGTGACTTTGAAAATCAGGCAAGCACTCCCTTTAACCAGCCTCCAGGTTTCATATCCCTGTATTTGCACTACTGTTGACACCGGGTCTGTTTATATTGGTACTGCCACTTAAGCTCCTCATCAGACCCAACTGTGACTTTTTCAATAGGTATGCACTTGTTCACTTTATTTAGTTGTTATACGATTATCTTGCACTATTGCCTACTCTGCCTTGTACATCCAGTATCCTACCTTCTTCTTTTATGATTATTTTGCACTATTGTTTACACTGCCTTATACATCCGTTATCCTACCTACAAATCAGGTTATTGTCTTCAGTCAGTGTCCCATTGCCTCATGTATGTCTATCAGTGAGCTGCTGGTATCGTATGTCCTGAACTGGTCTTCTGTTGTCCTGAACTGGTCTTCTGTTTGTTCACTTTCATATAATTATATACTTAGCTTAGTTGAATTTAGTCTACATTTTGTTAAATGTTACTGCATCTTGGAGAGGAGAGGAATGTAATTTCAATCCTTTATATGTCCTGTACATATGCAGAATTGACAATAAATCTCTCTTGACTTGACTGCAGTGTGACATGAAGTCTGTCTGTGGCACTGCTCAGGTGTTATGACAGCCCAGGTTGCTCTGATAGTGGCCTTCAGCTCTTCTGCATTGTTGGGTCTGGCGTATAGCATCTTCCTCTTCACAATACCCCATAGATTTTCTATGGGGTTAAGGTCAGGTGAGTTTGGTGGCCAATTAAGAACAAGGATACTATGGTCCTTAAACCAGGTACTGGTAGCTTTGGCACTGTGTGCAGGTGCCAAGTCCTGTTGGATAATGAAATCTGCATCTCCATAAAGCTGGTCAGCAGCAGGAAGCATGAAGTGCTCTAAATGTCCTTGTAGACAGCTGCATTGACCTGGGACCTCTGAAAACACAGTGGACCAACACCAGCAGATGACATGGTACCCCAAACCATCACTGATGGTGGAAACTTTACACAGGACCTCAAGCAACGCGGACTCTGTGCCTCTCCTCTTTTCCTCCAGACTCTGGGAGATTGATATCCAAAGGAAATGCAAAATTTACTTTCATCAGAGAACATTACTTTGGACCACTCAGAAACAGTCCAGTCTTTCGCCCAATCGAGACGCTTCTGACGCCGTCTCTTGTTCAAGAGTGGACACAAGGAATGTGACAGCTGAATCCCATGTCTTGCATACGTCTGAGCATGGTGATTCTTGAAACACTGACACCAGCTGCAGTCCAGTCTTTGTGAATCCCCCCACACATTTTTGAATGGGTTTTGTTTCACAACCCTCTCCAGGGTGCAGTTATCCCTATTACTTGTACATTTTTTTGTACCACATCTTTTCCTTCCCTTCGCCTCTCTATTAATGTGCTTGGACATTCCTTGTGTGTCTTGCCCTGCTTTGTAAGGTGTCAATGGTCATATTTTGGACAAATGTCAAGACAGCAGTCTTCCCTGTGATTGTGTAGCCTTCAGAACTAGACTGAGAGACCATTGAAAGGCCTTTGCAGGTGTTTTCAGTTAATTAACTGATTAGAATGTGGCACCAGGTGACATTGAAACTTTTCACAATATTCTAATTTTAGGAGTTACCGAATTTGGGGTTTTCATTAGTTATCCGTTATAAATCATGAAATAAAGATCAGTCTGTATGTAATGAATGAGTATAACATACAAGTTTAATTTTTTGAATGGAATTATGGAAATAATTTCATGATATTCTAATTTTATGACCAGCACCTATCTATATATAAGGATAATATATATAGCAGCCCTACTGTGTCTAATACACTCGTACCTGTGCAACACACTAACATCACCATGCCATTGTCACTGCAGTGCTGAGAATGATCCACTGCCCAAACTATCTTCTGTAGTAGTATTAACCACTAAACAGCAGGGTGAAATGTGTATAAAGTACGCAGAGAAACAGGTTAATTACAGTCTAATTGAATGCCTAAAAAGGGCTCCTGTATGGTCAGTGGAGTTGATAAAATGAACAAGTGTAGATACACAATGTCCCTACTTTTATGAAAATGGGTTTTGAAATTACTGCATTTTACCAGTAATGCACCAGTTTTGTTTTGGAAGAGTACAATACTCAATACAATCTAGAGAATATAAACAATGTTTTTTTTAATAGTTAAACATTACTACCACAGGGCGTAATAGCACAGGACAGTTAACATGAACGTGTGCCATTTTCACTCAAAAAGCTTAGTTGGCGCATTATCTTTATCATTTAATATGTTTGGACAAGAAAATAAAAATGAAACACACAATAAAATGAAAGTTTTAGGACTGGCATTCACAAACAATGGTAAATTTACTGCAGCGAGCTATGTAAAAACGATGAAAACACTTTTGCTTTACAAATTGAAAGTAAACTATTTTGATTTTCACTAATCTGAAAATCTTAAATGGCCAGCTGAATTTATAGTGGCAGGTCAATGTTTGACGCACATCATGCTTTGACTTTGCCAAATGTTGCCTGTCTGCAAGGGCTCAAAAACAATTACTTACAAACAATAAATGAAGAGACAAAGTCAGGCAACTTCATGTACAGTTTATATACAGAGCTTAATTAGGAGCTTGACCCAGACAAAATACTGCCAAACAGCTTATCTTGTTCTACTTGAAGCATTCGAACAAACTGAGCATTAAGCAGGCACGTTTCTTGTGGTAAATACAAACAAACTTATATTCTTACGTATACTCTAACTCTCCAAAGACCTTAAAAGTATGAAATAGCAGCATAAAAAAAGAAAAACCATTTAAAATTAAAACAAAACAAATAAAAACATACATAAAAAGCTGTATTAAGACCTTACCTTATTACAATGACGGCCAATACCCATTAAAAAGTTGTCTGGTTTGATATCTCTGTGGATGAAGTTTTTCGTGTGCACATACTCAATTCTGCTTATCATCTGAAGGGGGTAGGGCAGATACAAAGAAACACTGATTAAGAGAGGGCACAGAATTTCGGGTGAATTGGCTGTGCAAATTTTAGATAGAGCTAAACACATTCAAAAATCAAGTAGACATCTAATCACTGTGCTCTGTACACCTGTAAGGCAGAGCAAGCACTACTAATTTGATATTTAGATTATTGAAGTTTCAGTTAGGCTAAGGTTAAGATCCAATAGTTTCATGCTTCTGCCATAAACTGAAACTTATAGAACTGAATAATCTATACAGATTTTAGCTTTTATTCTTCACCGTGAAAGTCATCAGATTAAAAAAAAAAAAAAAAAAGGTTAATATCCCAAACAAAAATTGCAGCTTGAAGTCTTATCCATTACAGGTTCACTGAAGCAAATTCATCTTAACACAACTTATAACTTGAACTTGGCTTTGCATCCAGATGTTTTCATTGAGTTTTGAGTGACAGCTCAATGCCAGACATTCAGTAATGCCAGCGCATGCATTTTCTCTGGAGCACTGACCAGTCACTCAAAATCATTGCTCAATGGGGAGAATGCCCAGAAAGAACCCCCTAAGAGAGTTGTGTCCTCACCTTTATCAGTGCAAACAAAGGTGATAGTGAGGACTTTTCTGTTGTTAGTTAGTTTCTGTGTAGCTCCAGGTGGTATTGACACTATTTTCTACAATGTCTAACGTTTTTTTTTTTTTTTTAACAACATCGCTTATAGTAGGGATATACAGAATCTGGAACAAAACTTTTCGATAACGACTGAAAAGAACTTTTAAAGAATAATGACATTTTTAATGACGTTGCTACCATTTTCTCGTTACCGGTCCATAGGCAGGAACCAGAGTTTTTATTTACTCCTTAGCTTCAGGACTGGTTGCAACTGCTCCAGTGTAATACCCACTTTAATTTATTTGTCAGCAGTGAATCACACCAGAACATGAAGTTTCCCAGCTTTTTTCACTTTTAAGCATTTGAGACTAACCTAATTGCAGAAAGAATAAAACACGTCATATTTACAAGCATTATAGTGAGGCACACAGCTTCTCAGTTACTCACGACTTTTTTGTTATTGGTATTCAGAGACGTATATTACATTTTATACTCATCTACTTACGTTACATAATATGGTCATACAGTATTTTTTTTGTTTTACTAAGTTATATTTCATTTTTACTATTGGGGCAAATTTTTTCCCTCATTTATTTTAAGTCACATTGTGCTTTTGTCTGCTGGGATGTTACAATGTTGTGTTCAATAAATATATTTAAACAGCAGTTTAGTCATTTTTTCCTTTAAAAACCAAGAGAAAAATACATTTGGCTGATTGAATGTATGCAGTGCTAAATGGACAATAATTAAACACTGCAAAAAACGTTTCCCATATTCTACAATTGGCCAAAATTTTCATTTTGTTCAATCTTGGGCAAACATTTTAATTTCATTGAATCCCTAGTTTATAGTAGTCTTCTGTTGCTCCCAGTTAGCTATAACACTTAATAAAATATAAATTCAGAGGGGAAAAAGATCTACTGCTCAAACTAGAAATCAGAAGCCCCAAGCCGAGCTAGCCACCAACCCTGAAACAACTTAGGATGCCATGAACACTCAAGACATTTGCTCCAAAACTGATGTTCTGGTGACAAACTTGAAAGCCAAAAATTCAAATAAAATGCGAACAAACATTATTTCTGTTTGGAAATCATCATTTGCAAGGTAATCATCTGGCAGAGTTAGAGAAAGGTGTTTTTCAGAAATACAGTGTCAGAGCGGCAAGCCAACGTTAACAGGCTGACAAACTTCGATAGAGACTGCAAGATAATTGTAAGGACTTAGAATCTAGATCATGGAGGAATAACAAATTAGGTGAACATAGCAGAAGGCCTACAAGGAAATAGATAGTTTTTGTCAAAGAACTGCTCAGAGAGCTTTATCTCTCTGAACCCCACTTGAACGACTGAGCTCAGATCTTTGAGAGCCAAACCCAAAGAGGGAGAACTCTTTGTGCATTCATGAGTAGGCTCCAGTATTTTTTTAGATGGTGTAAATGCGACAGTGAGATCACACAATTTGATTTCAAGTTATAAGCTTTGTTTGAGAGGACTTTTGCTTCAATGAGTTTGTCTCATTAATTGTTTGATATTTAAAATTTTGTTAAATTTCTTCTTGGTACAAATCTGATTCCTTCAGTCATAGACAGTGCTGCTACTACAGCATGTACTATTGATTACTTGACTGAATTGCTAGGGATTCAACTGCAGTAAATCTAACTTTCACCAAAACGTGAATAATTTACTGCATGTTAAACATGACTGCATGGATAAGACTGACGATATGCACAATTAAGTTTTCCACTAGTTCAATGGGGTTATAATGAAATGTCTGTTTGTTTGGTAAAAACACTGCAAGAATCAAAGAGCAGCACCACAATAAACTTCTACTTCAATAAATGTATCTTTTTCAGAACATGGGCTGAGTCCCCGTTCTGGTAAATAATGAGATACAGCTAAATTGAGTGCACCACAGTCACAAACAAGCACAATATTAGCTTTTTAGCCATTTATGCTTGGTTTTTACCCCACACACAAATTTCCTTGTAAGGGCAGTCTTACCTGATCTGCAAGCATAAGAACTGTTTTCATTGTGAATCTGCGGGAGCAGAAGTTAAAGAGATCCTCTAGACTTGGCCCCAGAAGATCCATCACTAGGACATTATAATCCTTTTCTTGGCCATACCACCTGTTAACAAAAAAGACAAAATATTGAACTGTTTTACAGAGACCGAGAAATCCAGCACATTTTTGACAAATCAATTAAAATTGCATAAAGACTTTTAAAAGCTGTTTTAATCAGGGCACCGTGTAGTTGCTTTTCATGGAATTAAAACTGTGATCACAGATGAATTCCTCAAACGACAGGCAACAACTGGGAAAATGTACCAGCATGACTGACTGACACATGGCACAGGTCAATGAGCTTAACACCCAATATTGCTAAATTCTTAGAATCTGAGTTGTGATTGCCTTTTGTTTTAAAGACAATTAGATGAGAAGGGAGAGCTGTCGGATATATTGAATTGTCCATTTGATTATTAAACACAAATTATTTTTCAATAATTTGTGCCACTACAGACTTAACATTTTGACAAATCGTAATGATGCATGTTGTACGAGCCACAAGCTTCCAATTTAAAAAAAAAACAAAAAAAAAAACAATTTAACTTCTACCTAGGGCCCCACAATTTCTACGAGGCAAACAAACTGCCCAGAACTACAGAACTGAGGTTAACAACAGATTTCAGACATACCCACCCCCAAAAAAATTACTGAAATAAAAATATCCCACAAACAGCTGTTTTTGTTACTACCCAGAAACGACAAACCATTAATACAAATCATGACATGTTTCTTCTATTAACGCAAATAGTATAGCAGAATAATAACACATTTGTTAATCCAAGGTCATTGATGCATAAGAAAATGTCACAGGGGCTTCATTGACCAATTCCCTGATGTCATCAATGGCTAATAAGTCTATGAAGACAAAATGTGCTAACTTTTCAATAATAGGTTAAAGGGGCATTCTGTAAAAGATTTACTGTAGGATATTAAATTACCAGTATGTGACATAATGATTAAGGAAACATTAAGTTAAAGCACTGGTATCCCTGAGTACATTTCTCCATACCTGCTGATACACTGAGACTGACTGAAGTGGTGTTAGTTTGTGTTGCACTAGTACAAGTGAATCAGACACGGCAGCACCCAAACTGTGTTTGTTAAATGTATACTTCCCTGTGCTTACAGTACCGTCTCCGCTGGCTAAAAAGAAGAGGTGAATATAGCTGAAAACAGTGCCAGTCGGAGCCATAAATAATGCCGTGGGTTCCACTTACTTTAGTCTGCCATTAAATCAGTAAGCTAACTTGTACAAACAAGAGCAAAGAGAAACTAGGCACGCGTAGTTTTACCAGACTGCCATTAGCCAATGTCTCAGAGGTGTTTCTGGCATTTCAAAAAAAAAAAAAAGGAAAGCCCAAATTGTCATTGGAAGGGCTGAAGACGCTTTGGGGCTTTATATCAATGTCTTTGTTTACAATATTAACAAATAAACTATAAAAATAGTTTGTCAGTTGATGTCAGTGTATGTGTATATAATCATGGAAAGCCTGTTATTTTCTGTTCATACCAATTGAAGCATCATGTTGAGAAGACATTAAAGCAAGTCGTTTACCAGAAAGCAACAAGTTAACATTTTAACATTTGAGTTTTTGAACATTTCTAAAACCTAGCACCTTAACGTTTTATCAACCAGGTAATCTATACTTGATAAAGATACAGGTCATTGCTGGGAACTAGATATTTATTACTGACTTACATTTCTATAAGGGTCTGACTGAAAACGGTGCTGTAACAAATTCACAGACTCATTTATTTTGAGCAACACCTTGCTCCGTTATTCTGGCTTTAATAATCTGGAGATTGTCAGTTTTTCATGTGAAGTTAAAGAAAAATCTGTAGATGTAAATTGCTTGTCAGAAAGTCAGTAACAGTGAGATGTGTCCGCGTATTGTCATTATAGGGACAGACAAGATGACTTTGTTTATTAAATATATAGTAGAAAACAAAAAGGCAAAGACACAAACATTCTCCAAACATGAAGAGCCTATGACAAATATTACCTCAACAACGTTCACCACTGCTCGAGGCTCTAATAAAACACTGAGCTGCTCAGTGCAGCAGCGCAGATGTGTTCCAATTCAGCTCTCAACTCTGACCCCTTGAAAACCTCAACCCTTGTGCCTTCTGTTCCCATGGCATATTTAAGTAGATGATTTAAGTTAAGACAAATTAATGACTTTTAGATAAACAAATTTGAGTTAAGGATCCATGTACACCCTGTTTCATTGCAGTGCTGTGAGTGATTATGCATCCCAATCATACTTGCCCTGTGGTGCAATTATTTTGACTTAAATTAATTATATTGCATAATTTTCAACTTAAGTTTTTCCTAATGGTGCAGTATTTATCTACATCATCAATTAACTATTTACTGTACTTAATCTATGATCACACAACCTGGACATTTTATGACTAAGGAAACAGTCAAAGCTAAAATATTGCTGCATCTTATATCACTGCAGAAGCAGTATATTCTCTTTGAGAAGTGCCCACTCCAGAGTGGCGCTCCTGTTATCCCACCCTCTAGCCACCCTCTGCATTTTACAGTGCAAACCCACAGCTGCCAAGTCTACAAACCTAGTGTCTTGCAGCCATGAAATGACCAAGTGAATGGTAAACTTTAACAGTCCCAGCAATCCCTATTGCCCTTCTAAAAATCACCATGATCCGTGTCGAAATGAAATAGGGAATATTGGCCTCAAGTTTTTTACAGGGCAGTTTGAGAACCACTGCTCTAGAAGATATCTGGATTGTACAATTGTATTAACATATTAATGGCTATAACTCCAATTCTACTTGCCTATGTCATTTTGTTTATCATGTGTTAAATGACAACCGCATTCGTCCCACAGAGTAAAAAGTTATTTTTGAGGTGAGATTTATCATATTTATATGCTGAATTAAAAACACAAAACACGCACGTTTAGAATTATACAAAATAACCAAATAAATAAATAAATTCAAAATAAGTTTCCAAGGGGCTGGGAATCTCAATTTAGAATGTCAATGTTTTATTCCTTTTCAGTAATTCAGTTCAAAAAGTAAAACTCATTCTATAGACCCATTACAAACTAAGTGACCTATTTTGATTTATTTCTTTTAACGTTGATAATTATGGCTTACAGTCAATGAAAAAACCCAAAAGACATTATCTGAGAAAATAAGAATAATCAACACCACCTGCAAAGGTTTCCTAAGCCTTTAAAATGATCCCTTAGCCTGGTTCAGTAGGCTACACAATCATAGAGAAGACTGCTGACTTGAGATGTCCAGAAGGCAGTTATTGACATCCTCCTGCTGTACCCAAGCATGTTGATTGAAAGTTGAATAGGAAAAAGTGTAGTAGAAAAAGGTGCACAAGTATCACTGTGCTTGATTGGCCATAAGAGAATCTATAGAGTATTGTCAAGAGCAAAGTTACCTCTAGAATTTATTTATTTTTATTTTTTTAATAGCAGCAGTGACTGAAAGCAGCATTCTTAATGTTCAACTGTAAAACCTATGTTAGCTAGTTTATTCTACCTTTTTCCTCCTCTCTATTTCTCCCTCTCTCACTTGCTTGTCAGGTGTGCAGAGCTAGAAGCGCACAGTAGGCATCATTTTTCCACTTCCTGCATAACTCACGACAAAATAAAAGCCCTCTGCTTTTGTAACTGCTGTTTCAAGAAATTATTTAAATTCTGATGGAGCAGCAGGAATATTTAATTTATACCCAAGTCATCAAAAAGAGTCTTGAGTGCATATACTGTACATACTTTTCAGTAGGACAGCATTTTTATTAAAATTTTTTTTAAATATTGGTCTTATATAATATTCTCATTTTCTGAGATAGTGACTTTTGGGTTTTCATTGGCAGCAAGCATAATCAACTTTAAAGGAAAAACGTTTGAAATACATCACTGTTTGTAATGAATCTATACGTTTCATCATGAATTGAATTAATGAAATATTTCATGATAAACTAGTTTATTGGGATGCACTTCTATCTACCAAGGATGCAGTAAAGTACCATAGCAACTAATTTACAGACTTAGGAAGCCTACAAACACTAACTGGGTTGTTTTATTTCACAGTTTGTGGGCTGGAAGACGCTCCAGATACCTAAATCAATGTGCCATTGTACTCAATAACTAAATAAATACATTTTTTTTAAATACAAAATGCCACTCTAGAGTGCATTTATCATAAAACATGCATCATTTTTAGAAGAAAAGATCATTCTTAGAAACATTGGTGAATAAGGCAATCAAATCATTTCTAGGAAGTGATGATCCAAAAAGGTTAAAAAGATCCAAAACGTGAATATGAGAATATTATTTTATGTTAATTCATGAGTGTCACATACCAAATTCGACAATATTCCACAAAAATACACCTGATATGATTTATTCCCCCACTAATTCTATTCCACAGCAGAGTGTGGGGTTGGGGGGAAGCTGCAATGTTATGATGCAATGTTTGCTGAGAAAGTTAACATTTGTGACTATATGTCACCATAAATACACCTTACATCTGCAGCACAATTAAAAATCACTGTGCTGCATCTTGCATACATTGTGAAAGAGCCACGAATCACTGACCAAAAACCAACTGCAAATAAGCCTCAAAATAATTACAGCAATAAACTCCATTTTGCACACTCAAGGAAGTGTTTTATCAAGATTTGTCTCATTTCAGCAGCACAGTGGCTGTATACAACAGAAATAAAACCCTATGCATTGAATTTTCAATGTTCTAAAAGTGAAGGTAATTAAAATGTTTATACAGGAAGATTTTTTTTTCGATGGCGGTTTAATTAAACCAGTAGAATTCAATATGAAAATGCTAAACAAATATTAGAGACGTACATCTGCATTACAACTTTCAAGGTAAAGCATAATTCATTTAAAATTCGTCTCCTTAGCTCCAAATCCAGGCCTGCTAAATTTATATGAGAGATTTTTAACAACAGGCCCACAATTACAGCCAGCATTTTTCAAAAAAAAAAAAAAAAAAAAAAAAAAATTTATATGTAAAAACATCCAACAAATCAGAAATGGGAAGGTGTGTTTGCATCACTCTGCACCTGGCCAAAGCACAAAAGCTAAATCTCAAGTGTTTTCCTCCTGTAGTGCACAGGGTAGGCCATACAAGATTTTGCACTCAAAAAGTGCATCATGTGGGATAATTAAACCATTTCTATTCCTGTCTAAGAATTGGTGCACTGTCTGTACATAAGAGTAATTTAATAATCTGCTAAGTGCAAATTGTAAGGAAGAGGAGGGAGGAGAAGAAAAAAAAAAGCTTATTAGCTCTATCAAACAAACTTACTGTGAAATAAATCAAGACTTGATTTTGCCCAACACTACGCTCTCTGTCACAAACTGGGTTGGACGTCACGGAATTTACAAAGAGGTGGAAGAACTTGTGGGACCTGTATGTTCACCTCTGACAAAAACTGGCTTTGATGAGCAGTCAGGAAAAAGTCCAGCTCTGTATTTCTTTCTTTTCTGTTACACTCTGTCCCAAATAAAACCCTACTGCCTACTTCACACCGCCAACAGAAGCAGCCTCATCATGCAGCACACTATCAACACACATTCCAGGTATTTATTGCAAGAAACAGCCTAGTTTCCGCTACTGTTACAAGACTTATAATGGATTGAGTGCAAAAGGTGCAATACGTTTACAGTTCAGAACTTTTTATTTCATAGTGTTTTATCTTGTTACTCTATGACTTTAAATGTTTGTGGTGGTAATGCCCTAGGCATATTACCATTACTACAGATAAGATAATGCGCAATTATGTGTCATTGTACAACATAAATCAAACTATGTTATTCTGCATTTAATCCATCTGTGGCAATGAACACATACAGACACACTAGTGCAGAAGGGGCTGTGAACACACCCGGAGCGACAGGTAGCCATCCCCGGCTCCCAGGAAGCATACAGGGATTCAGTGCCTTGCTCAAGGGCACTTCAGCCATGGATGTTCCCGCCAGTCCTGGGGATCAAACCCAGGCACATAACATTAAATTTTATGGTAAAATAATTATATGTTTGAAGAGTTTATTATCTGGGGAAGACAATAAAAATGATTTACATCATTCCGAGAAATCATTCCTTGTGGACTTCAGTCATTTCTATATTATTTGTATGTATATTATGTTGTGATAATTAACACTTAAATATTGTGTAGTAATGAACATTATGAATTCCACCTACATTCTTCAAGAATGTACTTTAAACGCTGTTACAAAGGTTTATATTGTGATAAATATCCAGATTGACAAATACGGAAAAATTGTTGTTCATATCACTAACATTAAATCATAAGATTAATCACATCCTGAACAGAATTTCATTTCAATACTACTAGTTCATCATAGCAGATATTCAGTAAAATGTACAGCAAAATATGCTGATTACAAGATTTACCCTAAAAAAATTACAGGCAAAAAGCTCATAAGTTTACAATGCATTTAAATACTTTTGTAATTTTAAAAATTATCTAATTTCCAATTACACAGCTAATAGTGGTCACAAATTAACAATATCAATATTAAAAACGAATGCAAATTATTTACATGCAACTTTCAACACTGCGTGCTTTAAAAGAAAATACTTTACCGGAATTACGACATTTAGTCAAGTCGACACCTGGCCACCTATGAACGCTGAACAAGTGTTGATTTATTACGTTTTGTAAACGTAAACTCTGCGATGTATATCGAAGTAATCGTTGTACAGACGTTTATAATTCACTTCGACAAACGTTCCGACTATATCCGGAAACTTGTTTTTCATATCATTCAGCCGCCATTTTCTAACTAAGAGGAGGACATGTTGAACAAACAACAAAAGAGGAGCGGCCATTTGCAACTCGAACGCATTATATGCAGTTAACTTGTCACCTAAATATATTTCTTTCATATTTGGTGTTGAAAGAAACACCATCCGCTTACCTGATGTGCGGAATCCCAACTCCCCCTTGAAGAATTTTATACAGCTTGCTTTCATAGAGTAGTTGTGGGTGCCTGGCTTTTTGTGACTCCAGCTTCACAGCGACCTCCTAAACACAAATCACCAAAGAAATGATACCAGTTAAGAACCCCAGAAACATTAACGACTGTCAGACCATTGTTCGACAGCACAGAAGGACCGAGTTGGATAATTATTAAACTCAAAGTGAGACAACTGAGTTTTTTCAATGCGTGAAAATGTAGAAAATCGAATAGCAGGCTAACAGCAATGAGAAGTACGACCGCAACAGAAATGTCGGCCGTTGTTGCTACGACCAGTGCTTCTTCTAAGAGAGCTTAGGCCTATACTCTATTTACGTACAAGATACATTAAGACAAGTTACTCTAAGTACTAAAACGCATTTCAAACCTACCTCTCCGTTTGTGATGTTGATTGCCAAGTAAATGTCACCAAATGATCCAGAACCGATTTTTCTGACCAGCTTGTATTTCCCACCGACTATAAACTCGGCTTTAGAACCACTGCTACTAGCCATGTCTTCGAGTCACTCAGTAAAGACCAATCTGAGTAAATTAACGATTAGTATTGTCACAGGAATTTGACTCTTTAGCCTGATGACGTTACTGTGTTAACTTAAGAACATGCGTATATTTTCCTATTGTTCGATTCTATTCTGTACAGTTAAACCAACGCTAGCCAGCTAAAAAAAACCTGTTGGTTTCCTGTACAATTAGTCGCAAAATCAAAATATTGACATTCAATGTCATCAGTTGTAAGTGTGAGTAATCTTTATCCCACGGCGTGTTCCAGTAACTGTGCTTATACCCTAAATTCACGGGACTAGCTTCTATTTTTTAAGTAACGCTAGCTACAAGCACACCATCAGCCCGATAGCCAGCTTAGCCGCTAACAGGAAGGACACAGTCCTCGTCCAGCCCTGTATTCGACGCCTTCTCTAAACCACCTCGAATATAGGGGCGAAATAATCCTTTGATGGAGATTATCTTCTTACAATCGTAACATACATAAACGAATAATCCGTATCCACCGCGATATTGAGGAAATAAAACGAGTCGCCACTTTCTTCCCAAAGCGCAACCCACTCACTCCGCCATTTTGTCGTTGTGCCTTTCGTCTCGAGGTGATTAACTAAATTCCTTTTCTGAGAGCGATACCCCACTGCTGCCGACAGGGGAGAGGCTCTCTGTGATGTCACGGGAACGAACACACCGAATACGGAACAGTTTCTTTTTCGTTTGGACTGTCCTTATTGGCTCTCATTCATCAGCGATGCGTACAGTCAAATCCCATAAAATGAGCGCATGCACCGACCGTTTTGCTATTGATGTTTCTTACCGGGTGCGGGGTCGGTCCGTGTATGGAACGGCCAAACGTTTTCCGTGTATCAAGGAAGATTGGTTTGTATTCAATTTAACTACTTGCGGCAGGATGTTAAAACAAAACAACAACAAAAAAAAATGACAACGGCCTTTTTTTTTTAAATCAAAACATCATTTTGCCTCGACGTATTTAACCACGGAAGTAATAAATGCAGAGGCGCGGGATTTTTAAAGGATTTTCGCGTCTGTTTATAGTTTTGCAGTAGGGTTCTGTAGATGAAAGACTTCAGCACTGGCATTAAGCACGTACCGAGAGCTTATTTTACAAATGGCAACAGATCAGGAGCCAGCCGCATTTTGAGAAACAGGGTTAAACTAACCCTGTTTCGTTAAGTCCAGAAAGAAAGCCATTTATGTTAAATTAACCACATTTAAGCGGTTTATCAAATGTTCGGACTTCTTAACTCCAACAAATAACTGTTCAGTGAATACCATACTATGTACATATGAAATATTAAGTGATATTACTGTATTGGTTTGGAGTAAATGACATTCACAGTCCCCATAGTTGTTCATTGTTTTTATTTATTGAACAAGTTTATAAAATGGCTATTCAAGTAAGTAGCCGATACAAACAACAAATGTCAGTTCAGTGTTTACCATTTGTACCTAAGAAATACGTTATATTAATGTATAGTTTTTGAGTAAATGTCATGCAAAATTTGTAAATTATTTTAATGATGAGTCAAGTTTGCTGCTTCATAAAATAGTAGTGATGGGAATTTCGGCTCTTTTTGGGGAGCCGGCTCTTTTGGCTCGGCTCTTTATGAAGAGCCGGCTCTTTCGGCTCCTAAATGGCTCTTTGTTTTACCACTTATTTCCACTGGTACAGAACAATATTACCTACATTTTACATGACGATATGGACAAAATATTATTGTTCAATATTAAAAATAATAAATGGTGTTGCAATGGCCAATTGTTTTATGGCTGTCTTGTAATAACTCACTGATTGCACTCACACATTCAATTGTATAAATAACTGGGTTTTTATTTAAACACCTTAATAAAAAATCACTTGTAAACTCTGAAATACAGCCAATGGAACCCGAAAGGTAGGTATTACAAAATAGCTTATTAAATTAAATAATCATCCATTTCTGGGAAATAAAATAAACAAATACTCTGCAAAGTGCAAAACAGCAGCATTCAACGGTAGTGATTAAAACAACCACAACTGTCAACAAACATTTAACTGATTTAACATTTTCTTCAACTATGTTTTGGAAGGCAGATTGGCATTCAGGAAAACCCAGTGTCTCAGCTCGGAGGGTTGGAGGGTTGGAACTTGCTTGTTGTTCTCTGATTGGTTGAATGACAAGCCTTAGAAAAAAATGGCTCGGTCTTAGACGAGAACCGGCTCTCATCGTTCACTTACAAGAGCCGGCTCTTTGAACCGGTTCGTTCGCGACAGACACATCACTATAAAATAGTAATTTCTAATAAGTAGTCCATACTACCAACAGATATCAGTTCAGTGTTTACGATACTATGAACGAATGTAATATGAAATGCTGTTACTGTATAGTATTTGAGTAAATGGCATAGAAATTCCCAACTTTTAAATTTTATTTTATTTTTTTTACAGTCAACAGGTGTGATTACGGTAAACTGACAATGTTAAACAATTGTATTGTATGTTAAACAAAGTATTTTTATCAGTTCTAATATAAAACGTAACTTGTGTTTTCTTGTATTCAACATTGTAAAAACATTCTAGCACACAACATTTAAAAGCTATTTGACTTATACTTTAAAAGGATGTTAGAATATTACAATCGAAGGTCAAAAACTGATATATTTTTCTAAACTTTGAAAACTTAATATATCTCCTTGTACTAATCTATACACAACAAAAACTATGTTTTTAAGTTTAGATTTTATTCAGTAATATAACTCAATGTCCAAGTGCATTAAAATAAAAAACAAGGTCGGTACTCCTCAAATCCTTAGACTAAATGCAATTGTAATAAAACATACTGCAATACTAATGTTATCTATCATTTTATTCCATATTATCTCAAAAGATGTTGATCAGGATCTTATTTTTGATTTCTTACAGATATGATGTGACCTCTGCAAACGGTGGAATGCCTACACACTTTAAAATTATGGTTCTAAAAGGGTTCTTTATTAAAGAAAATAGTTCTATATAGAAACCTGAATACTTGAAGAACCTTTTGCACGCTGTTAAATGTAATAGGCCTGATGACTTAAGTTAATTAGTAAACGTTACTTGGTTATCCAGCAAATACAGGGGTGCCTTCACAGGGCAACACACCCTCACACATTCATTCGTACATAGGGACATTTTTTGAGTCGCCAGTTGTTGGTGTAGAACAGTGCTCACCAACCAGTCGATTGCGATCGACAGGTCGATCTCCAAGAACATCACATCAAGTCGATCATGGTAAATCATGGCTACTTCAGTTATGGAAGTTACTATAACTGTGTCATTCTCTATCCACAGTGGTTTGTGACCTACTTAAACAGGGACATATAAAGCAGCGGTCACACAATATTTGTACCTGCGAATACTGACATGTGAATTCATGTCTCTGACCAGCACCTGTCTGAGCAGACACGGCAGCAGCGCTGGCGGTTTCAGTTTCAAAATGGGAAATACTACACAAATAGTTAATGCAGATTACAAATTACAACACAGAGAGAGTCACAATGTACCCTGGTGTTCTGTCGATTTGTGATCATGGTGTGATCATGGTGTACTTTATAAGTACAGCCGCCTAAATAAAAGGTAGGATATTTGGATATCCAGGGACCTGGAGGTGACTGTCTGTGAGGAGTTGTTGTGTTCTCCCTGTGGCCGCATGGGTTTCCTCCCATGGTCCAAAAACATACATTGGTAGGTGGACTGGTGAATAAAAAAGTGACTAAAATGTGTGAGTGTGTTTTGCCCTGTGAACGACTGGCACCCTCTCCAGGGTGTGTTCTTTCCTTGCGGCCAGTTTCCGGGTAGGCTCCGGACCCATCGCGTCCCTCAGACACTAAGAACCATTACAGCCAACACTCACCTGTACATTAATGAAATAAGTAAACAGTTTAATTTTATGTTTTTGAGGCAATGGGGACGTACACAGCTTTGTTTTTTAAGTAGCCTAAGCCTGGCATTTAAGCTGGTAAATCTTTAATTTGTTCAGATTTCAAAAAGCAATCTTGTTCGTAAAATGGTTGGTGACCACTGGTGTATATGCCACACTGGAGAAAGAGAGCAGACATACCTGCTGAATGATGGGGAGAAAAAAACATGGACAAGAATGGAATTCAAGAATGGAAAATACAATCTCACTTTGGATTAAAGAAGCAGAGCAACTTCTTGTCTTTTAAGGAAAGGTGCCTGTCTCTTTTTTGGGAGAGTAAGTAAATGTTCATGTTAGATTTACTGAAATTAAGTGCAAATGTAACACTATTTTGATAGTAGAATGTAATATTCATTCGATACTGTAAATGTGTTCTTATTTTTGTCTCTCTATATTTCTCTTTCTCTGTCTTTTTTTCCAACCCCTCTTCAGGTTTTAGCTGAGTTCCATAAGGATCCTCTGTATGGACCTCAAAACCTCTTTTACGACATCGCTTAATACACATACAGCCACACTGATCAAAATGTACAGTGTAAAGACCAGAGACAAGATGAGAATTCTCTTAGACAATTTGATGACCAGCCGATTCTAGGTAGATCTAATTCAGTAATATTTAGACCTGTAATATCTTTATGAACAAAACAGTTAATAAAATATTGATTGTATTAAATTATAATGAAAATAAATACATAATTATAAAAAAGGATATGTTAAGATTGTAAATGCATTCATCATATATAGTCCATAACAGGGATATTTATTTCCTGTCCTAGAGGGCTTGTGTCCAGCACAGTTTGATGATATTCTTCTTCTACTCCTCTATTAATTGCTGGGTTTAAGTGGGTTTTCTTAAGTAGGGAAATTATCCAACACTACTACACAAAGGCTCTTCAGGATCTGAGGTGAACATCCCTGTTTTACAGTAACCAGAGTTGTACTGTTATTCTGTAGTTAATAACAGTTCATCACTTAATATGTGATTCTCTTTCATCTTGTAAACAACAGACACAGAAGGGCTACAGCTCTAAGGGAACTGCCACTGAATGTACGGGTGTATGAACCAGTATTAAAGACCTGCCTGGTGAGTTTTCAGACATATTTGATAGTTCTTTTTATGACACAAAAGTTAATGATTCCTGTTAAATACAATACTGTGCAAAGGTTGGAGACAATGATTTAATTTATTTTCAATTTTTATTTTGAGTTCAAAAAACCATTAAGTATACATTCATTGCTGTCTTTAAACATATTAGCACTTAAGCCTTAACAACTAAATATAGCTTCAAATAAGATTTAGTGTGTTGCCAAAAAGCATATTATTTGTTTCTGAATTGTGTCACTTGTCTCATAATGCTGAGATAAATTGCCTTAAGATGGTTGAGCATTAAATTATCACTGACAATGGGCTCTGTTACTCCCTCTGTGTTGTGTACAGCCGACAACCGAGAGAAAATATTCTTTCAATCATTAATAAAAAAAAGGTTTCAGCCTTGATTACTGTACTCTTGTATGCCAGCTGTTCTATATGCTGATATTTTACTGTAAACAATTGTGCCAAAGTGTAGAAACATAACAATATGGAACCTTTTCTTTTTCATAAGATACATTACTGTATTTATTTTACACTAAATATTAAGAAACAAATGTATTTACTTGTTCTGTTCCCTACACCCCAACACATGTGAGGGTGTTGGAGCACAGCAAATTTTCCCAAATTTATAATAATAAGAGTGGTCTCTGATTTTGCACAGTATAGTAGATAAATATCAAATTCAAACGAGCCAGAAAATTATGTTGCTTGAAAATATATTTACTTTTATTGTAAAATGTTTCTTAAATAATTAAAATTTTGAGTGAGCATGCAAGGATATCATTTTGCACTTTTTTTTTTATTTAGGATACCAATCCTGAGGAATCTTACCCAAGAAGAGAATTGAGAATTACATAATTGTTGAAGTGAGGGAGTATGACCTTGCTAAGGCAACACCACAGACACTTGTGAACATGGCCATTGTCATCGAGAGAGTAGTTTTTTCATTTCACCATTCTTCATTATGCTTTTTGGACTGTGGTATGCACTGAACGTCGATTATCCAGACGGACTAAAATAAACATTTGAGGCAAAACATTTTTGTTGGACTATGAGACAGATGCACCAAAAGAATTCAGTCCCTATAGAGCAAACTCTTCAAGCTCTAGATGGTATGTCACCTGTTTGAAAGTGTTCCAGTTAAAGTTTTGGCCGTTTTACTCAGATTTATGGCTGTGACCTCCCTCTTCAAGAATTCAGTTTCTATTTTAGAGAACTGGCATTTTGCTGGGTTGGTAGCTTCACCAGTTTTGAACCTGACTTAAATTCAGTCCTTTCGAAAGCAATGCAGGTAGATTGTCTGGTTTTGTAGCTTGCACCACTCTAAAGCCTTGTGTTGGTGGTAAATTCAGCAATAATACATTTGTTGGATATCAGTGCTAACTTTAAAGGTTTTCTTAACTGATTGAAATATGTTCATATGTGGACTAAATTCCACAAAATCCACAAGGATTTTGGAATCAGAAAATCCAGCAATTTAAAAAATGTTGTTTTTTTTTATGTAAATTCGTTCATTCATTATCTGTAAGCGCTTATCCAATTCAGGGTCGCGGTGGGTCCAGAGCCTACCTGGAATCATTGGGCACAAGGCGGGAATACACCCTGGAGGGGGCGCCAGACCTTCACAGGGCAACACAGACACACACACATTCACTCACACACTTTTGAGTCGCCAATCCACCTGCAACGTGTGTTTTTGGACTGTGGGAGGTAACTGGAGCACCCGGAGGAAACCCATGCGGACACGGGGAGAACACACCAACTCCTCACAGACAGTCAACCGGAGCGGGAATCGAACCCACAACCTCCAGGCCCCTGGAGCTGTGTGACACTACCTGCTGCACCACCATGTCGCCCTGGTCGTAAATTCAGAAATAATTTATTATTTGTTAATTTTCTTTTCAAGCTGTAGGATATCTCCGTGATGTGTTCAGATGTGGACTAAACTTTCAGTAATTATATATAATAGTTTGAATTTATGTCTTATAGTCTACACTAAACACACAGTCTCACTAATAATTTGCAGTCTCCTCTTGATAGTGGAATTAAAGGATTGTTATTAGAAAGAGGCTTTGGCAGGGTCGCTCTTACATTTATTCTTTTTTTTGGTAAGGCTATGAGATTTATAAAACCAAGCTTGTTCCTTTAAAAACTAATGTCTCATTCCTTTATATTTCACACCAGCTGTACAGCAAACATATTTAGGTTGTGATAAAGTTGTGACAACATTGAAATGTAATTCCTCAGAAGTTTGTGACAATGTTGTCTGACAGCTTTTTGGGAGGTTGTGACAATGTAGTCACAACCTCCCAGAAAGTTGTCAGCCAACATTATCACAATATTTTAAAACATAATGGGTGGGCATGTTTATAGTCATAGAGTGGAACCTCTACCTACGAACTTGATCCGTTCCGTGACCCGGTTCGTAAGTGGAAAAGTTCGTTTCTCAAGTCAATTTTCCCCATTTAAAAAAATGGAAAAGCAATTAATGCATTCCAACCCCCACCTTGAAGACGTAACGACTGGCTGGAGGAGTAATGCACTGGCTGTATGACGGGTGGGGGATGGGTGGAATAACGGAGAGTAGGCGGTGAATGTGGGGAGACGAAGCGTACATACGGCTTAACTTAGCACGAATTTCCATGTCTGCTATTTACACTAATGCTAAATTGCTAAAACTACAATTTGCTAATCTTAAAAGCTCGAGGGTCGAGAGAACGAGAGAAAATAGGTCAATGACTCAAGTCTGGGCGCTGGGAGAATCGCCTATTGCGGTCAGTGGCCATTTCCAGCCACCGGCTCGGCGGAGGCTCTGGTTCGTTTCTAGAGTCATGGTTCGTTGGTGGAGGCAAAAAATATTCAAATGCCCGGTTTGTATCGTGGAAAGTTCGTTAGTATAGGCGTTCGTTAGTAGAGGTTCCACTGTATTTTTAACATTTAGATTTTTAGTTAAAGGGCAACAAAATGTTATTTTCCAAAAAAACCTGTTACATTATTTTCAGCCATGCTTTAAAGGGTTAAATTTAGAATTGAAGAGGACTTAAACTTGCCACTGAAGAGGACTCTTTGCTTATGTAAATGAAATAAAAAAACCATGAACTAATTGTGATTAATTTCAGTATCCCCCTTAATTGAATTAGCATTATACTGATAAGACAACTTTTTCATGAAATGTTATAGTACAATCTTAAATCTTAGCTGACAAAAGTAACTAGACACAGGCTGAGAATATAATATTCTAAAGTGGAAATGGGAATAAGTGAGAACACTAATATGATTAGGAAATTAAAATATAAAGAAAATAGTTGATCTTTCAAAAGAGCAAAATAATTCTAATTCTGTAAAAAAATAGTTTTTATGATATATTCTTTACTTGAATTTCAACCAAAATTTCCCCTTTTACAGATTGTTTTTATCGTTTAAATCTTATTTTTATACTGAAATAAAAGAAAAGTGTAAAATTATGGAAATACATAAAATGAGGAATTTTTCCTGTCTACTGTACTTTAATGGAAAAATCTAGTAAAGGACTGAAGTAATTTTCTGTTGATGTTATGGAAAATGTTCTGGTACAATTCAGCTTTCTACTGATCTTTGATGTACAAATGAGGTAAAGATTACAAGTGCAAATTAATGAACAACAGTAATCCTATTTTCAGTGAACTTTTGTTCTTTAGAACAAAGAATTTACAAACGCTGTCTTTTGTTTTGTAAGGCAAATAACCTCACAAACTCCTCCATATCAGGTTTATTGGTTATTGACTTCACAAAATGTTATTTTCTTTCAAGCCGCATTATGCGACAATAGGGAGAGCTTTCACATGATGCTGAGGATACACCTATCACCAGTGCAGCCACATAAAGAGAATGCAGTACAGGAGAAGCTTCTTTATATGATCCTGTTGAGAATTTCTTCTGCAGCATAGGCCTTGCTATGTTTATTATATTTCTCAGGCTTTCTGTGTCAGTACCTGCAAGTTGCTGCAGAGGGCCTAATGAGGCCAGATCAAGAAAAGAGTAAGCGTGAGGAAGGAGACCATTAACAGCTGTCATTAAATCATTAAATGGATTTCTTTTACAGAATTTGTTCTCCATTTCAGCAAAGGCTCTGTCTAAAATTTCCATAAGGGACCTCCTCAAAGACTGACTTGGTGTATGAGATGAGCCAGCAGCTCTGTGCTCTTCAGTGGAAAGCACAAAGCTGTCACTCAAATGTGTGTTAATAGTACTTTTTCCGCTTTGAAGGTGGACTCTCTGACATAGCTAGATCATTCAAGGAATCCCCAATACGTAAATATTTTAAAGATGCACTGATTACCTCCCCAGCCCTACAGAGGTCTACAGAATTGGCTGGCTTCAAAATGGCAAGGACTTAAAGGAACTTCAACTTTCCTATTTCAAAGAAATGATGTTCTTTTTCTAACTTCACTAGGTGTTTCACTATGGGACTTGCCTTGGGCGTGACCAACTAAGGAAGCTCCAATTGCATCACGTCTGTCCATGATGTGGTCGACTTGTGACCAGGTTCCGCTCCTGCCCCAGGTCCTTCAGCACTTTAGGCAAGGCTGTTCTTGCTAAACTTGCTTGCTGGCCATCTATATATCACCCAGAATTTAGCTAACGTGTCACGACGAGCTATTTTCTCTTATCAGGCCTTGCTGGCGTTAATTAAACTTAAGCCCCATGGACCCACAAAGATGCACCCACTGTGCTTTGATGCCACAGAAAATAAAAGAGAGGAGGTTGAGAATGGCTGTAGCAAATGAAAAAGACCCCTATCTGTCCTGGGCGGTACCTAAAGTTACAGACAGCGACCATCAGCTATGAGCCTCCATGAGCTGGGCGGATGGGTTGGGAGTTCAATCCCCCGAAATGTCTTCCCTATTTGAGGATGTCCTCAATCAAGCGGAAGGGGAGCTGATGGGCGAGGACTTGGAGGGTGATGCCAACTCTGATCTCTTTGGTGTGGGCGATATAGAGGAGGACGATGAAGATTACTCCACCATCCCGGGCCAACATCCCAGTCCACCTAGTGCATCTGATACTGGGTCTCAGGCTGACAATCACCTGTATGAGGTGTGTAAACGGGCTGCCGCTAAACTGGCCATACCTTGGCCAGCAACGCTGAACGAAGAAGGAGCAGAAAGGGACATTTATGATGGGAAAAGTCTCCCTCCAGCGCAACCCTCAATTAGACAGCTTCTTCCTGCGGCCCATGCCTGCATGAAGAAGATGGGTCGCTGCTGGTCCAGCCCTTTTAAGAGCAAGTTTCCCACGAAGGGCTGCTCTAAGTTGGAAATTCATAGGAATGGCGGAGCTGGGGATGACCGGACCCCCAACAGTAGAGTCTTCAGTGGCCTATCACCTCCACCCTAACCGCCGCATCATCTCTGCCTCCTCCAACATTCTTCTACGCAGTAAAACAGATTGCCTCACAGCATCCATTTTTCAGTGTGTGTACAAATATGCTGCCCAGTCAGTGTGCTCTCTGAACACTGTTAAACTTCTGTCAGCTTATCAGGCAAAAATAGAGGAAATGGGACAGCAATTGGATTCAGGGGCACTGAACCCTGCTCTCTGGAACGAAATATGTGTGGTGAATGACCTGCTTCTTCACTTTTCCCGTGGCGCAGTGCAGGGCTGTGAACATGTCGTGGGCCTGGCTGTGTCAGGAGAGAGCGCCCTTTGGCTAAACCTGTCAGGCCTTAGCGACAGCCAAAAGGCAGAGGTCATGAACACAGCCTATGACCACACCAAGGGTCTTTTCAGACAAGTTTTGAATAAAATGAGAGAAAGTAGCACTCTCAGAAATCAGGAAGATTGCCACGCAGACAGGTGCCACGTCTCCCTCCACCGGCTCAGAAAAGCTTTGCAGCCGCGGCTGTAAAAGCTAGGTATGGTGGGGGAGGCGCAAAGCTCAGAGGCCAAACACAGGTGCTCAGCGGGCCAGTCAGCGACCAAGAGCAGCTAACCTCGGGTCATGGAGAAAACAATACTTTACAGCTGTAGAAGCTAATAAACGTCCGCCTCCATCCCCTGCAGAAGGAAAGAAGAAGCGAACTGCCTGACAGCCCATTAACCTCTTCTCTTTCTCCCACCAAACTACTCTCCCACTAGAGGGGGCTCACTCCCCTTCTTTGAGTGGAGACAGCTTTCCCCCTGTGTGGAACTGATGTCATCAATCCACGACATTTGCAGCTCGGAGGGCCCAGTGGCGCGCATTTGCAATTCATCCATGGGTTCAGTCCACAGTTTCTAGGCAAGGCTTTGGCACCATGGGTATTTAGCAAATGTTTGTAAGCAGTATATGCCCCGTTAAAAAGGGATCCGGATTTTTTCTTATTTTGATTGTTACCTCCTTTGCTCCTGCATGATGGAACAAGCGTTCAGAAATTCCAATACAGTGTTGAATCACCTAGAGAATCTGGGGTTCAAAATAAACTGGAACAAGAGTCACAAGAGCCCTCAAAGTGCACAGATTACATGGGCCTGACTATAAACTCCCTCTTCAATTGAGTTTGGCTGTCAAGGGAGAGTAACGTCTTTCAAGCAATATCTTTCCTGTTTTTGAATGGGGAAGGTGGTCTCATTAAGGCTTTGTCTACCCATGCTGGGGCTCATGGCTTCAGTGATTTCAGTGGTGCAGTGGGGACTTTTCATGATGAGAGATTTTCAATGTTGGGTAGCGTCACTGTGGCTATGCACCCGCAGTCACCTCAGCCGTCTTGTCAAAGTGACATCTGCTTGTATGACAACACTGCCTCATTGGAGAAACCTCGTTTTTAAGACAAGATTCCCCGTGGGGGCTCTATTGACAGATGAGTCTCTGCTAGGCTAGGGAGCAACTCTGATGGGCAGAGCTGTGAATGGTTCTCGCAGTGTTTTTGGCATTGAGACACTTGGGAATTTTCTCCAAGGCCAGCATATTTTGGTGAAAACGGACAACTCTACTGTGCTGGTTTATATAAACCGCCAGGGTGGGACACGCTCACTACAGCTACACAGGCTGGCTTGAAAGCTTCTCCTGTAGAGCAGCACCCGTTTTTTGTCCATTCGGGCAACACATCTACCAGGGCTACTGAACAGAGTTGTTGATCTTCCGTCAAGGGGAAATCCTCTGTACAGAGACTGGACACTTCACCCGCAGGTGGCGACTCAGTTGTAGCAGAGATACAGAGGAAAGCAGGAAAAAGCACAAGGTCTTCTGTTTTTTTCCCTGTCGGTCGAAAATGCACCTCTAGGTGTGGATGCTCTAGCCCACCCATGGCCAAACGTCCTTCTCTATGCGTTTCCTCCCTTAAGCCTAATTTCTCCCACACTGACGAGAGTGAGGGAACAGGACCTGTCTCTCATTCTAATAGCTTCACACTGGCTGTCCAAGCACTGGATGGCAGAGATTGTCCAAATGCTTGCAGGCCAACTAGAGGTATGGCAACATCCTTGGCATTGTTTAAGGGTGGACCTATGCTCTGCTGTGAGCTGGGCCTCAGGGAACACCTTTGCATAGTTCTACAGACTAGATTTTTCAGGTCCATCCCTAGCACATGCAGTACTGGAGGCTGGTGTGTCTGATTCATTCTGATGGGACATTCATCCAGAACCTTCTTACTGTAGTCTAGATAGTGCAGTGCAGGAGTAGTCTACATCTCCCATAGTGACACCAAGTGATGTTAGAAAAAAGAATGTTGGGTTACTTAACATAATCCCTGGTTCTTTGATAACAGAGTGGGGTGTTTCACCAACTTTTTTCCTCCCTGCACTGGGATGGGAAGAAACCTAAGTCAACCTTGGCTAAGGGGCAGGGGCGGAGCCTGGTCACAAGTCGACCTGTCTGTCATAGGCAGACGTGATGCAATTCCGTAGTTGATCACACCCAAGGAGATTCCCATAGTGAAACACCTGACTCTGTTATCAAAGAACCAGGAATTACGTTAAATAACCCACCGTTTTCTCATCTGCACTAAGAGACCTGATGCCTCTGTGTGTAATAATGCCAATTCCTTGTTAATAGTGTTCAGTTAAAGTCTGTCTTTATCTGATTTTTTCATGTTTATTTATGTATAATTCCACAAAATGTATTTGTTTATTTAACTTACCTGACGTGTCTGTGTAACTCCGGTTGGTGTGTGGAACCTTTCTTTTGTTGGTTGCTTTTTTTTGTACCCCTACGTTTGGTTTCCGGGGACAGCTTTATAAGGAGTAGTTTCGCGCCCATCTGCCCCCTTTTCTCTGTGGCATTTGGCGGGAGCGGTGAGTGAAAGTTTGGGAAGTTGAGCAATTTTAAACCATCTGTAATAAACAATAATATATTTGTTTGGTTTGTGTAGGGGCTTAGAGTGAGTGATCACTAACCGGAGTGTGATATTTTGATCACTGTTTTGTCAGGTATGTTTTATATAATCAGTTGTTGTATTCAGTACATTACTATGTGCGCCCTCCCCGCGCCCCTTTTCTCTGTGGCATTTGGCGGGAACGGGGCTTAGAGTGAGTGATCGCTAACCGGAGTGTGATATTTTGATCACTGTTTTGTCAGCCAATAAATGGAGATGCACTTCAAAACATGTCGGTGGTCCGGTCATTATTAACCAACACAACGCAGAGCAAAGAAGAAGAAGCCACCGGTTACACTTGGTGCCGTGAGACCCGTTGCATCGCTGATCAGCGCTCGTCTGATCTCCGGGTGTAGCTGTAGTCACACCCGTCTCCTTTCGCCCTTCTGCTGGGCTCATGGCGGCGCGGCGTGCCCTCCGCTGGCCATGCACGCAAGGTGTGTCGTCACCATAGATAGTCACTCTAAGGGTCATTCCCACCAATATGACCCTCTTTTTCCTTTTTGGGGATAAACGTGAATAAGGGATGTGTGTTTTTAATAGTGATCATTGAAATTGTAATTGGAAAAATATAAACATTTTGGTTTTGTATATTGGTTTGAAAATTTGATGGTTTTGGTGTGTTTTTATTTATGTTTTGCTGCATTTCTGGTTGTGTGCTTTAAAAAAATGTTTTTCCTTTGTTTTTTATTTTTTTTTTCCTCTTCTGCCAATTTTTTTTAATTTATGATGTCAGGTGGGGACCCTTTTAAGGTTCAGTCTATGACAGGTTATGGGCGTGGTGTCACCTTAGGAGTGGGAAGGGGCAAACAAATGCCTTCACTGTGTTTTAGTCGGGGTGGACCTGTGTCCCCTGGTGTCCCTAACTATGCAGCTGATCAATCTTTTATCAACTCACCTTTGATCCCCACAGCTAGCTCCACACTCATTTCCCAGCCAGACCCTGAGCCTGCCCAGGTGATTCCTGTTGAGGCCCTTGGTAGTCTGTTAAGTAATTTTGCTAAACAAATAGGGGACAGCATATCAGCAAGCCTTAATGCCATTTATCAGCCTAGTACTGTTCAGTCTCAGCCTACACTGTGTCAGTCTTCCATTGATGCATCACAGCTTAAGGTTGTTGTACAATCTGATGCCAGAGCTCCGCCTTATTTCAGGGGTGATCACACTGACACATTTTCTGTTCGTGAATGGGAAGATATGATGAAAACTTACCTGAAGAGGGTTATGTGTGAGACATATACTGAAATGTATGATTTGATAATGTCAAGACTGACGGGCAGAGCTAGAGATGTGGTTAAAGTATCTCTCCGCAGTCGACCTGAGCTGTGTACATCTGATCTACTGATCTACCCACAGCAGTGATTGAGATATTAAAGAGGAACTTCAGTGAGCTGGCATATTCTAATCTGCCCATGAAAGACTTTAAGGGAACCCTTCCCCGGGCACAGGAGAATGCTCTTGATTACTGGATTCGTCTTAACAAATCCATTGATGCTGCTGATGAGTGTCTCCGGAGGCGAGGCAAATCTGTGGAGGACCCGAGTGCTGATGTGGTCAGGATGTTTATGAACCACTGTCCTAATCCCACTCTTGGCTTGCCTTTCCAGCTGAAGCCACCTGTGCAGTGGACTGCAGCTGAGGTTCAGGAGCGTCTAGATCATCATATGAGGAACAAGAGGAAGACTGCTTCACAGTCTCAGATCTCAGTGGGGTTGTCAGCTTTAAACCAGAGCACTATGGCTGATTCTCTTCACCCTTGTGATTCTCAGGCTGTTCTAGCAGCAAGCCAGCCAAAGACCCCTTGTAACCCTCCACCTGCGGTCACTCTGGTCTGCAGTCAGTCTGACTCTGATGACGTTGTGGTGGGTCAGAACCAGTCTGCTCGCTTGTCTATGCCCCCTGCTGTCCACGATGTGCCTCCTGTAGCAGTAACCCCAACAGCGGCTGAAAATGATCTTAAAACAAGTTGTAACCATGTTTGACAAGGTTCTGTCTCTCTGCAATGCTTCTCTTACTGCCAGTGTGAGACCAAATAACCACCAGCCTACCTGACGCCAGCCTGCCTATCCTGGCAACAAATGGTTCCCAGAGCCTTGTAGAGTCTGTGGTTCAAAGGATCACTCAACACATGCACACTGCAGGCTGTATAGGTTATGCCATAACTGCTTCAGTCCCGGCCATGTTAGAACTGAATGTTCACGTTCCCCTCGTCATGGGGCTGCTCCTACTCTTCCTCACTCCTGTGCTGATTTAAACTAGCCTGCCCATGTGATGAGAGGGTTAACATGGACGATGCCAGAGACACCCTCAACGACAAACATGATTTGCAGTCAACTTATGTGAACTGTTGTAGCTCTCTCCCAGATGACACAAAGGTGATCATTGTAGGCTCACACAGAGTAGAAGAAGCAAGTGACCTGTTTTATGCTTCAGTGAAAGTCAGTGATCAGTGTGCTCTGAGAGGGATGCTTGATTCAGGAAGCATGTAATGCACGCTTAGTGAAGAAGGGGAGTCCAAACTAAGAGCAGCAGGTGTCCTCACTGTTCCTCAACCTGTGCCTGTCCTTGTTGGCTCTGGTGGACTTATGACAAAGCCCAAATGTATTTATGAGCTTGACATTGAGATTCATGGCTCCAAGTTCACCGTCCCTACATTTCTTGTTCCAGGGCAGAGAGATGAGCTGATTATTGGAAGCAATGTCATCAGACCCTTGATCCAAAAGATGAGGTCTGATGTAAAATACTGGGAGCTTGTATGCTCCAGTTCCTCTAATCCTGAGTGCGAGCAATTTCTTGAATTGCTGTGTTGCATGACCCGTTGGTCTGTGTCTGTCATGCCTGACAAGGTTGGTACAGTTAAGTTAAGGCAGTCTATCATCCTTGCACCACAACAGGAGTATCTTGTGTGGGGGAAGTTGCCCAGCAATGCCCATCTATCACCTGGGAGCACTATCATCGTGGAGCCCACCTCCTCCCGTTCAGCCCCTAGAGATATAATTGTTGGACGGGTAGTGACACCCATGTGGGGTGATCGCTGGGTACCAATGAAAATCTAGAACCCAACAAAGACTCCTGTGACGCTGAGGTGCAATACGAATGTGGCAGATGTCTTTCCATGTTTTGCTGTGGAAGACCTGCCCATCTCTCAGGGTGTCTGTAGACCTCAGACCAATTTGACTACTGAACCTGTCACAAATTCAGAACGGACCTCAAACCCATCTCAACGGCTGAAGGAATTTTGTTTGGCAGATATTGACCTGGAGGGATGTGAGGTGTCGGAGGAGTGGACACAGCAACTGGTCAATGTCATACTTATTTACCAGGATGTCTTCTCTAAAGACAAGTTGGACTGTGGAGAAGCCAAGGGCTTTGTCCACCGCATTCACCTCACCGATGACCGCCCCTTCCGGCTTCACAAGCTGAGAGAGGTTCTTTCTGAGATGGAAACAAAAGGCATCATCAGTAAGTCAGTGAGTGAATATGCTTCACCATTGGTCCTCGTCTGGAAGAAGTCAGGTGACTTAAGGATCTGCACTGACTTTCGCTGGCTCAATGCCAAAACAGTCAAAGATGCCCACCCATTGCCTCACCAGGCTGATTGCTTTGCTGCTCTTGGTGGAAACGCCTTCTT
Organism: Hoplias malabaricus; assembly: GCF_029633855.1. NCBI lineage: Eukaryota > Metazoa > Chordata > Actinopteri > Characiformes > Erythrinidae > Hoplias > Hoplias malabaricus. Next base: position 31,699,055 of record NC_089816.1, read on the forward strand.
CAGCACCATGGATCTCACATCGGGGTTTTACAACATCCCCCTCCATGAGTCTGACAGATGGTACATGGCCTTCACAACACCTTTGGACCTGTACGAATACAACAGGCTTCCCTAGTGTCTGTGCAACAGTCCGGCATCCTTTATGAGGATGATGATCAGTGTTTTTGGTGACTTTTCAAGTCTCCTCTGCTACCCTGACAATCTGCTCGTCTTTGCCCCTTCTGAGGAGGAGGCTTTGAAACATCTGGATATGGTCTTTTCGCGGCTCAGAGCAAACAATCTGAAACTGTCACAGAAGAAGTGTCACTTTCTTTGCACGTCTGTAACATTCCTTGGCCATATGTTGGATAGCAGCGGTGTCTCAGTTGACCAGGAGAAAGCTAAGGTCATCTCAGCCTTCAGGAAGCAGGACCTCATGGACTCTGATTTGCTCATGCCATCTCAGAGGAAAGTCAGATCTTTCCTTGGGATGGTGTTGTATTATCAACATTTCATCCCAGGCTGTTCTTCCATTGCAAAGCTGCTTTATGCTCTGACCGCTGGGCAAAAGAGGAAGGTTAAGGGCTCACCCGGACGGCAGAGAGCTGGTACCTTCTGGGAGCTGTCTCCTCAGGACTGGACCCCTGCCTGTGAGGAAGCATTAAAGGCTCTCAAAAGTGCCCTCCTCAACAGTGTGGTGTTTGCACACCCAGACTTTGACAGGCCTTTCATCCTTTCCACCGATGCTTCTGTCGTTTCCACGACATATTGATCTCATAGCTATTCTAAAGAAATACGTGAAGACGACCTCTTGGAAGATACTTCAGGTGCAGTTTTATTTCAAAGTATTGGGGAGCATCTTAGTAGCCTATAGAGCACTCACACCTGATACAAAGAGAAACACAGTTTATATAGATAACATTTGGGGTGGGACCATGTTGCCCCTCCTATTTTTTAACAAGGTTGTTAGTGTTTTCTACCTCAACAAAATGCAACCAGGCTGTCTCATATTATTCCACACACCATTCTCTTCACTACAGGGTTCATGCCCGAGTCATGAATTCAAGTGTGACCTAATGTCCCATGCCTGACCTAATGAATAAGTGGATTCATATGTTTTTCACATGCTCAATCTCCATCTCCATCACTTCCCTGGATGGTCTGGGTACTGTCCAGTCCCAGGTGCTGGCTGATGAGGAAAGAGCAAGGCCAATTGCTTTTGCCAGCAAATCTCTCTCCCGAAGCCAAGCAAATTATCCTGCTCACAGGCTGGAGTTCTTAGCCCTTAAGTTGGCTGTCTGTGACAAATTCAGCCACTGGCTCAAGGGTCACAGGTTCACTGTATGGTCTGATAATAACCCTCTGACATACATCCTAACAAAACCCAAACTTGATGCTTGTGAGCAGCGGTGGGTCTTCAAACTGGCCTCTTACTGCTTCGAGATCAAACACATTCCGGGTCATCTGAATGTGGTGGCGGATGCTCTCAGCAGGGACCCCTTTGTAAAACCTCTGCAGGGACAGCTGTTGTGTGTCCCTTACTATGAGCTGTTAAAACAGGCTCAGGATATCAGTGACGGACAAGTGCAGGTCACTTTCCGCTTGACTTGCCAGCCACAGTCAATGGAGGACCCCTCTACCTCTGCTGCAGTTGACAGCTCACTGTCTGAGGAAGATGTGTCCTCCCTTCTCTCCTCATTTGAAGAGTGGGACACAGCTTCGAGACAACGAGAAGCCTGCCTTACTGACCATCTCACCTCCTTGGAACCTGCTGGTCAGGATATGTGGCCCTTTTTGTCGCTCACTGATCTTCAGTCATGCCATCAGAAAGATCCAGTAATCTCCAGAGTTGCTCACTATGTTGAGAGGAAGCGCAGACCCTCCAGACGGGAGCGCTGTAATGAGAGTCAGACGACCCTGAGGATTCTGAAGCAGTGGGACAGGTTGATACTCATGAGTGGGATTCTCTACCCGGTCAAAAAGGACCCTTTAACCAAGCACAGGAGGTTTCAGTTTGTCGTGCCTGAGTCTCTGAAGGCTGATGCATTATCCGGTGTTCATGATCATGCTGGTCATCAAGGTCAGCCCTGCACAATCTCTCTGGGTCGTCAGCGCTTCTTCTGGTCTGGTATGGAGAAAGATGTGCGAGACCATGTGAAAAACTGTCAAAGATGTGTCCTCAGTAAAACTCCAGAACCTTCTGCCAGAGCCCCACTGGAAAATATCAACACCTCTGCTCCTTTGGAACTTGTGTGCGTGGACTTTTGGTCTGTGGAGCACAGTAACAACAGGCCAGTGGATGTTCTGGTCGTCATGGACCATTTTACCAAGCTTGCTCATGCCTTTCCCTGTCAGGACCAGACTGCCAAAAGGGTTTCCAAGAAGCTGTGGGACAATTTCTTTTGCTTTTACGGCTTTCCCCAGCGCTTGCACTCTGACCAGGGAGCGAGCTTTGAAAGCGAGCTTATTGCCGAGCCGGTTGTCTACACTGTGGTGGCTTCAAAGCCTGCTTTACACATCGAGGATCCAGATGGACATGAACGTGTAGTCCACCGCAACCTGCTGCTACAGGTCAACTTCTTGCCCCTGAGTGGAGTTCTGGACAGTGATGAAGCAAGTATGCCCTCGCCTGCCTGTGATGTGAGCAGTGCCCCTCTATGCGACTGAGATGTCTGGACTGAACACTGTTGCAGCAACAGCTGAACCTTTCCTGGCTGGTTCTCTCTCTAGGGTTAGCGACTGGAATGGTGACCGAACTGCTGCTTGGGTCATTGAGCAGTCCTCTTTAGATGAACCACTTAGTCCAGACAGTCCATCTCCTCCTTCTGCTGTGGTCGCCCCAGCTCCAGTTGGTCCTACTGCTACAGACATACCACCTGTTGCCCCTGCTCCTAAGCAGCCACTGTTGCATGTCTACCATATTCCTCCTCGGGGACTTGATGCGGTAGACCGATTAACATCAAGTTTTGGCAGGGTTATTCGGCCAGTTTGCCACTTAATTGAGGCCATGACACAACTTGAACCTGTTCTGGGGGTGAAGCCAAGTTCTGCTGCGGTTTTCCATGCGTAACCCTTGAGTTTCATGTCTTTCAATGTATTTATTTATTTTTGTTTGTTTCTGTTTCATGGCATATTACATGATTGTTTTTATGCATTTCATTATTGACATGCTGCTATTTGTACATCCTTATGTCATTTGCCCTCTTTGGTCTGGCATGAGGATGCATAGTGTATAAAGCACCGCACGCTATTTGTGGAGCGCTATAGGTTTTGCTGGGCACCAAGCAAGCTTTTAGCTCTCCTATCCTTTGAGTAGGAAGCTTTTGATGTTGATTCGCTCTGCCTGAAGATTGTAATTTTTTTGCTGTGTGTGGTTTTGTTTTACAACCCAAAATTGTGTAATTCTAGGGGGGTGAATGTAACAATGTCAATTCTTTGTTAATAGTGTTCAGTTAAAATCTGTATTTATTTGTTATTTTCATGTTTATTTATGTATAATTCCACAACAATTATTTGTCTATTTAACTTACTTGATCGCTAACCGGATAGTGATATATTTTGATCACTGTTTTGTCAGCCAATAAATGGAGATGCACTTCAAAACACGTCGGTGGTCCGGTCATTATTAACCAACACAACGCAGAGCAAAGAAGAAGAAGCCACTGGTTACATGTGCCTAAATCCACAGGTGCATCAGAATCTTCAGACACATTAGACAAAAGTTTTAAAATGACATCTTCACTGTACAGTAAGCACATAGTCACATCAAAGTGACTAACAAGGGAGTGTGTCATAATACTGATAATAATAATACTAATTTCTCTACCAGGTTTTCTTTGAAGCAGTGTCTGCACTCCATCTTTCACCACCCCGCTCATTATAGCTGCTCCATCATAGCATTGGCTTATGATGTGATCAGCACAGTAACTATGGAAGCAAATATGTCTCATCAGACTTTGAAATATTACCACCTTTGAATTTGTAGCACTGAATTTTTTTTGCACTGAAATTATGCATCTGAATTTTGTTGCTTTTGAATTTAAGTCTTAAGATTTCCACTTCTAAATATTTTGCTTTGCATCTGAATATAATTGCTCTTGAATAGAACTCGTGAATTTCCAAGAACATGTTTTCACTGTTATTATTCAAAGTTAATAAATTCAGATGAAAAAAATATTCAAGCTTAAAAAAATTCAAACAATATATTTCAAAGTTGCTCAAATTCAGTAGACAAAATTCTGATACCAAAATACGAGTTACAAAAAATTCAGACACACATCAGGGATACCAAGGATGAGCAATCGATTCATTTGGATTTTCTCTTTCACCTTAAATGCTGCAGTAGTTGCATTCTGTCGCCGCTAGATGGCGAAATACAAACACAACTTCCATACAATGGAAAAAACTACACGTTTAAGATTCCTTCCGCGCAGCGGCGATTGCTCTAAGACTGCAAGGGAAGCTCAGCTTCCCCTAAAATGTCAAAAAATAAGTGATCAAATATATACTGTTGTGTGTACATGTCATTGAATAAATATGCACTACAACGCGCTCAACTTTTGTTCAGAATCAGCTTCTTATCACTGGTAAAGATGCGGCTTTCCTCTCAATCATTCCAGCAGCTTCACAGTGCTTTAAACAGTGAGGACGCTGAGCATCCACAGAGTTCAATAGCGAAGCAGCGAAGTGCAGCGAAACGAGACGAGTGATTGGATAAATGCTGGGCTTTGTCCCGCCCATCGGACGCTCAGCGTCTCTGGGGGTCTATGGGGCAGTGGGCTGGCCTCGGCTGGCCCGGACGCTCAGCTTCTGCATGATGATTGGATGATCTGTCTGAGGCTGAATACCTTTTTGATTGACAGCGAAATGAGCGAATCAGCGATCCTTTGGTGTAAAGATCCATGGGAGCATTACATTTTCATTCTGTTCTGAGTTTAACTGGAGACTTTCTTAATCCTCTTAGCGGCATTTTCTTTGTTAAAAACGACTAGCAACAAATCGAGCTTCTAATTCTGGTGGAGTATTTTGTAGCTGCTTGTGTTTGGAGACTGATTCTATCACTCTTTCTGACGTCTATCGCAGTTTCTGTCCAGCGGGTGCTGCTGAGCCCCTCCACCGTCACAAAGCACTCACAGGCGGACACACTTCACATGGGCCAAGGCCGTTTAAGCAGCCTAGCTCTGCTGGCCATTGAGAGGACACTAGTCAAGTCCCTGGAAAAGACGCCTTGTTGGTACGACAGGGTCACAGATCATTTTCTTGAAAAGGAACGGAGGGTAGAATTTACGTATAAATAAACCGACACATTTTATGATGTAGGCCGAAATTCAGCTTCCCCTCCTTGAAAGACCAGCATCCGCCACTGCTTCCGCGGATATTATCTCTTTATTTTCAATGTGTCTCAAAAATCTGAAAGGCTCATTAAAGGCACAATATAACAGACTATTGACATCCTGAAGATGAAGAAATTCATCTTCTGACATGAATCTGACATGACGTGGAGGAGCCCTCGGATGCTTTTTCCACTTCAGTGTGAGAGTACGCTGTGTCTTTTCTTTTCCCTCCCTCATCCCCGGTTATTTGACTACTTATTAACTGTTTCACTTATAATTCTGACGCCTCTACGGTGGATTCTTTGGACTCCACCGTTTGCAAGTTTGGTTTACATCAACGCACTGAGCTGCACCGTGTTGTATGCGGGTGAGAGTATGTTGTGCAGTTTGTTACTGCCGCTTCTCGCTGGAATGATTTTATTTTATTTTCCCTCCCTCATCTCCGGTTATTGGTTTACTTTTTAACTTATATTTCTGATGCCTCTCTGGTGGTTTCTCTGGACTCCGTTTGCAAGTGCTGTATGCGCACACGCCAATGCCTGTGCTGCAAGTTGTAGTCCCTTGGCTTTTCGCCTGTAGCTGCTTCTCTTCTGGTGGCTGGCTGCTGCTGCGGGGTGGCAAACGTGGCGAGGTTTCGTGTGTTTCACACAGTAATTGTCACTTTGTTTTTTTGCCCCCTCTACATTGGGCTAGCTGTGGTTAGTCTATCTGACTATAACTGCTTGACCATGGCGTTCGGGTACACGCCAGCCCAACTCCACACTTGCTTTTGCTTTCATTCTCGGCTTGACACTACGAATAAGTTGTCGGTCACTTGGCATAACCCGTCGCCCACGCTACATTCATCGCTCCTCCAGACCTCGACGTACGGCATATCATTCTTCGAACTCTGCTATTCCTGTCATATGGTCTAGTGGGCGGAATCAGCGCTTTGCATCTCCGTACAGCTCTCAAGGAATTAACTTTGACGTTCTCCAGTCTTTCCCTCGAGACACCCCACTGCTCTAACACGTCACACAGACTCAAACCTGGACTACTTAACTCTCGCTTTATCACAGATAAAGCTCCTTTTTATGGAGTGAGATCACCGTCTTATATGCGAGAGCGCAAAAACCACACTAAATCGAGCAAGTCAGACTCATGAAAACCGAGCGAAAACAGCGACAGCGATGTAGATCCGCACTCTCATTTCACTGTTTTCAGTACACGCTCCCATTTTTTCCTCGCTTCAAAAAATTGAGGTCGCTCTTGCTTCTCAAAAATCTGCTCGCTTCTCCGTTTTCCTCGCTTCAAAAATTTGAGCTTGCTTCTTAGATTTAACAGGAAATACGTCACAGATTCAAAACCTGGTAACCGATTCCTAGTGATGGTGCTCTTAAATCTGAAAAAGGTTAATTACTCGAAGCTTCATGACACAGTGTTTGGGTGCATTACAATACATAAAACAGTAATATGTTAAAAATAAGTTTAGAATTACGTGCCGCGTAATTATTCAGTTAATATCTAAAATTATATTATTCTTGCAGAAACACTTGAGCAGGGCTTTTGATAATACATTTGCATTTATCACAGCACTAATCCATTGCCTGTTTTTTTCCATAGGCGAGTATGGAGGTATATTTGGTGTAAAACCCCTGAGCACCTGTGACAGTGAGATTTGTAGTTGTAGAAAATAATCACACACGTGTATCAGTACATTTTAAGTCACAGAGGAAATCACTTTAGAAGTTGCAAACCTGTAGATTTTTTTCCTCTCCCACAAGTACAGTTACACCTTCACAAACTCGTCACTGCTGCTGCACAAATCCAGTTCTACACACACAAGTACAAAAATACCATAGTCTCACAGTTTTGCTCCAATTGTAACGGTATATATGGTGCATAACACGTTCACACACTTGTATAAAACCTGCACATTCGCAAACCAACATGTGAATCTGTGCAGTGCGAGTTACACATCTGTAGAAAGTCTGCTCAGAAATATATTAGTTTTTTGGGGGGTAATGTTTCTCTTTCACAAACACAAGTCAGTGACTGCACCTCGAATCTATGCTCGTGAGACTGTGATATTTCTGTACTTGTGTGTGTGTAGAACTGGATTTGTGCAGCAGCAGTGAAGAGTTTGTGAAGGTGTAACTGTTAAGCTGCACTTGTGGGAGAGGAAAAAATCTACAGGTTTGCATCTCCTGAAGTGATTTTCTCTGTGACTTCAAATTTACTGATACACGTGTGTGAGTATTTTCTACAACTACAAATCTCACTGTCACAGGTGCTCAGGGGTTTTGCACCAAATATACCTCCATAGGCAAGGCTCATGTGGGCTTGCTTTATGAGGTATTTAACATGAGAGAATTTTGTGTGCATGCCTTCAAACTTCAGATTCAAGTGCCATCATTAGGAATCGGTTACCAAGTTTTGAATCTGTGACGTATATCAGTGACATATCCTTTACTTAATGATCCCTTGACTGTGAAACACATCAGTTTATATTTGCTCACAGAGACAACCTAGCTAGCAAAATTGTATTGGCCCACACTCGGGCCGAATCACGCACGACGGAACAAAAATACTCGGCCCGATGCCGGCACGTGGAGTCTGCATTTTCTCGGCCGTGATGTACGGCAGTGGAGTGGGCTGATAGTTCTGGCCCAAGTCTAGGAAACTCTCTGCCCAGACTCGGCCGAGCGTTGTGGCTGAGGCGCGGCTCAAATGACTCGGCCCTAGTCCGGCAAGCCATAACTCGATAACCGGACCACGGCCGAGTTTGAGCCAGAAGCACGCCGTAATGCCAGACTCGGCCCAGATCTGGCTCATTATCGGTTGTAATTGTTTATTTCTATACACCGCCCCCCCACCACACACACGCACACAGACAACCCACCCCCACCACTATAGTATTCCCTCCCTTTCCTCAGAAAAGGTTAGAATCAGGTTCATGGTGAAATTACTGCTTTCAGAAAAAAGTTACATAATTGCTCACTAAAGGAACAAGTGTTTAAAAGTCCAGTTTTGTTTCTTAAAGGTACATTGCGTTGTCTTCTCCAGAGGGAGAGATACATGTTTGTAATATTTCATTATAGAAATGTCATATAACAAAAAAACATAAATGTCCTGGAGATGAAATGGTGTATGAAATCAACACCTTTTAAAATCTACAATTACAATATAATTATGTTCCCTAATTAAATGTATAAGTATATACCATTGAGGGTACCACCACAATGACAACATATCTGACAATGTAATATGAGTAAGTGTTCTTTTCAGACAACCTTGAAACAGTGTAAACATACAGCAATTGCAATGTGTACAAACAGTACATAAAAATCAATAAAGAGAAAATACATTTGTAACTGGCATTGAAATTTGAAATTAGCAGTGTCATGATTTCCTAAATCCAATTAACATTCAAATACTGTTTTTCAAAAAAACAATTGGTTTTACACCCTGCCATTTACATTCAGACTTTTCTTTAAAAATATGTAATTTATGTACTACACTAAGGCCATATAACAAAACGCTTAAAATACAAGTATGTTTCGCCAGTAGGTTTGGAAAAGTAAAAAAAAAAAAAAAGCAGAAAGGTACTTTAAAACAGTTTGAGTTTCCTCAAATGTGTGGAAGTACACATTTGCCACTTATTCATGGCACACATCAGTTCCATCAACAGTTTGCAAGCCTCTGCTGTGTTGTTACATTTTGTCAATACCTCACTGCCCTCAACAATGATGGAAATATCAGCCATATCCTCATCTCTGGCAGCCTGGACAACAAGGACCTTCAGGATGTGCAGTGTAGTGAAAGAACACTCAAGTGTAGTCACCTCAGTTGTACTCCTTTGTTGAATTCCAGCTCTATAATTAAACATATAGAGATTATGTACATTTTCTGTTCACATCAATATATTTTCTTTAAAAATATTTAACGAAAAACTGTAAACTGCTTATGTATGCAGATTCATTAACTACAGAACTTCAAATGTAAAAGATTATCAGGTTATAGTACAAACAGTTATGCAACAACCGATGCTAAGGATCTCATCCAAATAACTTAAATGAACCATCTGCTTTTCTCCCTGCCCACCTGCATTTTTCACTGCCCACTAGTTTTCTTACTGCAGTCCATCTTTAAATAATTATATAAAAAATGAATTAGTTCATGTTCATAGTTAATTTTGAAAAATGTAACTAATTTCACAGCTTCGAAAATAAACAACTTCACATGCTTTTGTTTATTTTTTCTCTCAGTAAATAGGCTTCTATCGTTTTCAATATAACATTCTTCAACCCATTAATCACTAGCCCAAAATCACTGCTACTCCCTAACAAAGGATTAGTGCATGTGGAATTATATATTTAAAACATTACTGTAGTGGAGTATGGACCAGATCAAGAAATGAAAAGTTTAAGACTCTCCACTCTGATAAGGATTTTTGGAACAGAACCCCACATTCCACAGAATGTGTGTGTGTTGAAAGACTCTGCACACCCCCCCACACACACAAACTCACGCACACACATATGTCTACAACCAAAGACTAAGCAGAACACACTTCAGTGACCCCAGGATGAATGAGTCACCATCTTCAACCCAGATGAGTCCTAACCCAGGGTTATGACTCTTTTAAGCCTAGGAGATTAAACAAAGTTTTGGAAACCAGGATTAAAGAACCCCAGTTTTATAGCCTTTGGCACCTAGATAGCAATGATTATCTTCTGCAAATCGACAGATGGCCCCCAGAACTGACCTTCTGGTGAACTCTCGCAACCCTGGTTCAAATCAGACAAACAGCATGGACCAACAGTGCCCCCAAGTGGACATTTGCAAAATCACGTTTCGCTCTGTCTCCCTCTAAATAAATAATGGACACATTGGGGCGCCGCTGTTTATAAACATGTTTTATGCAATATGTATTAATGTTACCCTCTGTTATTCTCAGGTGAATGTCTACTAAGTAATGAAGTGATGTGTATTACTGTTTCAATCATGAAGGAAAATTCCTGTCTCCATTTAGGAAAAGGAATTAATTTGTAACATCTAGAATAGTTGGTAATGTACTCAAGATATATGCATACATATATATTTGATAAAAATAATCCAGTACACTCATTATGCTATACCCAAGTATGTATAAAGTATGTTATTGTATCCAGTATTTTATTTTATCCAGTATTTTTGTAAGAGCCAAAAATGTCTCTCTCTCGCTGAAACGTGAAGAAAGTCACGTGAGCCTCAAACCCAGGATCCAATCAGAGAAAGGAGACCTCCCAAATGGGCGTGACAATCCAGCCAAGCTAGCAGCTCTCTGTGAAGGGAATCCCCGGCTGACGTCACGCCGAAAAGTGGCTGACTCATCCGGGAGGGAATCTCCCCACTGATCAGCCTAACTTCAGCCTTACAAGTCAAGCCCCAGAGAAACAACAGAGCAAAGATCTGCGGGACATCAGCGGCTGTGATCACAACATGAAATCAACAGAGAAGTAAGCTAAAATTCCTCATTTCCAGAGCTGAAATTGAATTAAATCTCTTGGTAAAACCATATCTTGATCAGATCATATCAACGAGCCTCACTCCCAAGCCATATAGCCTAGCCTATCTCTAAATTCGAACCGGTTTCACCTGCATTGATTCCGTGAGATTTTGATGATTGTGCTATGTTTATCAAATATTATCTTTCCTCTTAATAAAGTATTTCCATTATTTGAATTAATAGTGTGTGGAGTTTGTTCATTAAGAGTCTGAAAATCCTGAAGAACTCACGTAGCGGTGACAGTATTCCCTCTCTAATAAATTGTCAATAATTTTGTCATTTAAGTCATTAATAATAATAATAATAGTTATTATAAGTCATGATCACTATTAAGCATAACTAGTTCGGTCACTCTGCTACATTACAACAAAAAACCAGCACTGAGATTGAGAATGTATTTTAACCCACTTATCGCTAGCTAGTACTTTATGTCTTCTTAATGTGTTTAAGCAGTTTTATTTCTTATACTGAGGGATGCGGTTCTGTGTGACATAAAAATCCACAAAAATGTTCACATCGTCTTGTAAAATACGCCATCAAACCACATAATTACTCAAATTAAAATAGTCATGTATGAGCGATGGTCATGTCATTTAAATGTTTTCTATGTCAGAGGGGAAAAAAGAGCTAGCTAGAGTTAAACAGGTTAGCTAACAGTTTGTCATTTGAAAAAAAAAACGGTTCAATATTACGTATGTAACATATAACACTTGATAGAATAACGTACATAACATTAACGATATTAACTAAATTTGGGCGATACCAAAATACACATGTATCCAAAAATATAAGGTTAAATTGAAATACTTACGGGATGAAGCTGTTTCCTGAGGCTGGTGAGAGCTGCTTGCGCCGCGGTCACAGAAAAGAGCGCGAATCTTCTTCTTCTTCTGTGTTTTTACAGCGGTTTGCTTCTGCCACCTTCCGTTTTCTCATTCAGAGTCCATTCATTTTAAAGCTGTCGTTCCAGTCGTCTCCAAAAACTTAAATAACAACTTCCTCGCTTCAGTACGACACTGTCTCCTTATTAACCCATCCATCCATTATCTGTAACCGCTAATCCAATTTAGGGTCGCGGTGGGTCCAGAGCCTACCTGGAATCATTGGGCGCAAGGCGGGAATACACCCTGGAGGGGGCGCCAGTCCTTCACAGGGCAACACAGACACACACACATTCACTCACACACTCACACCTACGGACACTTTTGGAGTCGCCAATCCACCTATCAACGTGTGTTTTTGGACTGTGGGAGGAAACCGGAGCACCCGGAGGAAACCCACGCGAACACGGGGAGAACACACCAACTCCTCACAGACAGTCACCCGGAGCGGGAATCGAACCCACAACCTCCAGGCCCCTGGAGCTGTGTGACTACGACACTACCTGCAGCGCCCCCTTATTAACCCTATTTATCATAATCATTTCTGTCGTTCATGTCCCAGTCATTACATCAATATTCTAAAATATTATCTACAATATTAACAAAGCTTACCTATAACTGTATGGCATCTAACAAGTTAAAATAAGTATTCTATTCATTACCTAACATCTTTTACATCGTTTTCCAGACAGTTACCAGTATTTTCTTTTATTTTTAGATGTGGGCCACATACGATTAATACGCAGTATTTAATAAAATGCTCTGATCAGTGTAGTGTGCTAACTGCAATGGCAGTCGCCTCGCCAGCCAATCGACAGTGCCAATGTGCAGCCGGAATTGGGCCAGATGCAAGGTGCCGCATTCACGTCGAGCCTCAGTCAACTGATAGTGCCAACGTGCAGCGAGAACTGGGCCAGATACAGGGTGCCGCATTCACACCGAGACGGCAGCCAGCCGACAGGGCCGAGCCTGAGCCAGAATCGGCCCAGATCTTCCTTGCTAGCTGGGATGGCAAAAACCTGGTGATCATCTCCACCTTAATTTGTTGACACCTAGTGGTTTTAGATACTTATCCAAGCCCAGGCCACAGGGGAAGGAGGTGGTCTCGCTGTCATTTTTGATGATTCACTTGATGTATGTCTCTGTGAGTTTCTCATTTGAATACATGTCTCTGAAACTGGTCAGCTCAACCCTTGTGCTGTTTCTGTTAATCTATCACCCACCAAAAGCTTCCTCTGATTTCTTCACAGAACTCTGTGAGATACTCACTTTGGCCAGTTCTGTATGTCCAGCTCTGGTCATGCTAGGGGATTTTAACACCTATGTTGATGCTATCTGTTCATTGACAACTGAATTTGAGTCTCTGTTGGACTTCTTTAGCTTGACACAACACGTTGATTTTCCCACACACTCACATGGCCACACATTGGATTTAATTTGTTCTTCTGGTCTATTTGTTACCTCTGTCTCTGGCTCTATTGTTGGTGTTTTTGACCACAAGCTTCTTGAAGCATCTGTTAACATCTTGGTTTCATGCCAGTGCAGTAAATCTACAGGGTGGGCCATTTATATGGATACACCTTAATAAAATGGGGATGGTTGGTGAGATTAACTTCCTGTTTGTGGCACATTAGTATATGGGAGGGGGGAAACTTTTCAAGATGGGTGGTGACCATGGTGGCTATTTTGAAGTTGGCCATTTTGAATCCAACCTTTGTTTTTTCATTGAGAGGAGGGTCATGTGACACATCAAACTCATTGGGAATTTCACAAGAAAAACAATGGTGTGCTTGGATTCACTGTAACTTTATTTATTGATGAGTTATTTTCAAGTTTTTGATCACTTATAAGATGTGTTCAAAGTGCTACCCATTGTGTTGGATTGTCAATGTAACCCTCTTCTCCCACTCTTCACACACTGATAGCAACACCACAGGAGAAATGCTAGCACAGGCTTCCAGTATCCGTAGTTTCAGGTGCTGCACATCTTGTATCTTCACAGCATCTTCACAGGAAAGACGGAGAGAGAAATGAAAGGGCTTCCACGCTCAGAGGATCTCTTGCTAGCTCAAAAAAAGGACACCTGGAAACTGTACCATTTCCTAAATTCAAGCTTAAACTTTGTCATGCTAAGCTTAATATACAGGTGCTGGGCATAAAATTACAGTATGAAATAGTTGATTTATTTTGGTAAATCCATTCAAAAAGTGAAACTTGTATATTATACTCATTCATTACACACACACTGGTATAGTTCAAGTGTTTATTTAATTTAATTTGATGATTATAACTGACAACTAATGAAAACCCCAAAATCATTATCTTAGAAAATTTGAAAATTGTGAAAAGGTTCAATATTAAAGACACCTGGTGCCACACACTAATCAGATAATTAACTCAAAACACCTGCAAAGGTCTTTAAATGGCCTCTCAGTCTAGTTCTGTGGGCTGCACAATCATAGGGAAGAGTGCTGACTTGACAGTTGTCCAAAAGATGACTACGGACACCTTACACCAGCAGGACAAGATACAAAAGGTATCTAAGATATTTATAATTCAGGCAAAAGGAGCCCCAACCAAATATTGAGCGCTGTACATGCTCATACTTTTTTTATGTTCATACTTTTCAGTTGGCCAGCATTTCTAATTATTCATAAATAATATTCTAATTTCCTGAGATATTGAATTTGGAGTTTTCATTAGTTGTCAGTTATAATCATCAAATTAAATTAAATAAACACTTGAAATATATCAGTCTGTGTTTAATGAATGAGTATAATATACAAGTTTCACTTTTTGAATGGAATTACTAAAATAAATCAACATTTTCAGTTTCAATTTATTTTTTTTGAATAAATTTGTGTATATTTAATGTTAAAACAGTCTGGGTTTTGAATTAAACAGCAAATATAACAACAAAGGTTTATATCTTAACGTTTCTAAGACACTAAATGTTGTTTTCTGTTTACTTATGATATCGTACTTCAAAACAAACTTTTATCGTAACGTTAGCTTACTGTTTAAAAACCATAGCATGATTTGGCCAAGCCCAACAAGGTATCATATTATTACATGATTGATGTTTATTTCGAAATCACAAAGACCAATTCCTTTTTCAAGTTAAAAGAATGTTAATTAATCTTGAATAACCAGAATAGTTTGTGTAACTACATCAGTATCCTCAATGTATTAAGATAATACGAGATAATACCTCAAACATAACTGTATAAATGTTTTATTTGCCCAAGCGGCATTAAGCATTTTGTTCTCTGGGAAACTTGAGACGGTCACGTGTACTTCACGTGTACCATTAGCCAATCAGAGAACGGCTACCTCCCAAGTAACAGCGCCACATAGAAAACATAAGTACAGCCGAAAGGGTAGGAGTTGCTTCAGAAGAAGTGAGTCACTGCAGAAAAAAAGAAGTCACCAGATCTGAAACAGCTGAACGGAGCCGACTCCCTGCCTTCAAGAAGAGACTCTGATAAAGGACCAGTTTTTATGCAACCAAACAAAGGACGCCTTGGGTCAGTTAGCATTGCTTAATTCAGTGATTGAGTCAGATAGAAGCCTGCAGAACTAACTCTGTCAGCGAGTCTCAATTTTTTGTGTTTGTCGTTTTTTTGTTGCCCAATCAAAGCCTTGTTTTACGGCTGATCAAAGCAGGTGAAAATTATTTTTGGCCAGAATAAGGTTCCAGCTCTGAGATTAGTTGATAATTAGTATATTAACAGTAGATGCAGACTTCAAGATGTCACTTCTGAAAATTATTAAAAAAAAAAAACGGCGCTTCTCTCGAAGCCCCCTCATTTGGGGACGCCCAACCAGGACAGACCCGGAGGAAATTCTTCAACTGATGTCACAAAGCTCTGAGGGCACCTGAAGCAGCCTGCCCAGTAAGTGATGACTCCTGAGCGAACCCAGCCTCAGCAGCTCCCACAGGGAGAACCGAGAGAGCCAGGCTTGGACCCTCTGCTGTCACCGCAACGGAACCGCTGTACCCATTGGTTGGTCGACCTGCGTCACGTAAGCTCATAAAAATATAATTTTCAGAAGCTGATGTCTAATAAAGCCTCTTGATAAATTTACATATTAATTAACTTCATTTAGCAACACATATTAATCACAAGTCATATGGCCTAGCCAATTATTAAGTCATAATATGGGCTTTACCTTCATTGATCCCGCCGTTAAGATTTGATAATCATGCTATGTATTAAATAATTATTATTCCTTTTCAATAAAGTATTCTTTGATTTGTAATAATACTGTGTAGAGAGTTTATTCATAAAGTCTGAAAATCCTGAAAGTCACTCCCTAGCGTGAATAGTATCCCAATTTCTAATAAATTATTAATATTCTTATAATCTAAAATTCATTCATTATCTGTAACCCTTATCCAGTTCAGGGTCGCGGTGGGTCCAGAGCTTCCCTGGAATCATTGGGCGCAAGGTGGGAATACACCCTGGAGGGGGCACCAGTCCTTCACAGGGCAACACAGACACACACACATTCACTCACACACTCACACCTACGGACATTTTTGAGTCATTGTCCAGACTGTCTTTTACCACTAAAACGTGTTGTCAGACAGTCTTCTCATTTTTAATAGTGGTTATATCAAAATGTTCAATTTGACTTATTAGCCTCTCGTTGTTTAAGATAATGATTCAGGAAGGGGGATCCCAACCAGAATTTAAACTGTGCCCAACATGCTGCAAAGACTTTCATTGCCTGCTGCTCTCCTTTGTTTCTCCCAACAAAGTTAAGCAAACTGAGAATTCTCTAGACAGCCAGAGCAACCAGGCAGTTCTCTATGCAGGTAAAGTTTGCAAATATTCTCTTGTAAAATACGTAATATGTCTTTGCATTAAAAGCAGCCTGAACATTATGATCAATTTTACTAGAGCAAGTAACTACAACAAGCCCCCCTGTTATTGATGTGCTGTTCATAATTTACTTTTAAGTAAGAAGTTAAAAAAATATTTATACTACAGAATTCTGTGTTCTTATGTTTAGGGTAAGCCATTCACAGGTGAGTGTTAAATTGCAGACCACAATTACATTATCACTGCGTCCACTGCCAGTCAATGCTGTTGCATATAGCCGATATCATTAAACACATGTCTTTGTAGAAGGAGAAGTACCCTGCCTTTACCACCACTATCCCAGCTCCAACAAGCACCACCACTACCAACCCAGCATCAACAACTACCACCACCACCACCATCCCAGTTTCAAAAACCACCACAATCCAAATTCTGTTAAAAGAGCAGTGTTGTATCTTCATTATTTCAGTGAAGTGGAAGATTTTAACAGGATGATAAATAAAGAGTTAAAAGAATAGAGGCCATTTTACTGGTAGGTAATGCTGTAAACTACTTTACAGTGCAGGTGTTGTATATTGAATTTTATAAGGCATATGTCAATAACATGTTTGTCATGCATCTCTCTCTCTCTCTCTCTCTCTCTCTCTCTCTCTCACACACACACACACACACACACACACACACAGAGGAGTCAATAAGTCAATAATTTGACGAGCCAAACTAATCAGATTTTGAAGAACAGTAATTTGGCTTTGACAAGCCATTTTTTGACAAGCCAAATTATTAATAATTAGATTACGAAGAGCTGTAATTTGGCTTTGACAAGCCAATTTAATAACTCAAATTATTGTATTGCATACATATATGAAAAACAGGCCAAACCAAGACCATATTGTGTGCGTAAGTAATAAATAAGATTTAAAATGAAACAAAACTAGTGAACTGATTTGTCTAATTTTTAAAACAGTAAAAATCTTTAAATTCTCTGTGCGACTGCTGCAGTTTCTCCCCCTCCCCCTTAATTAAACATGACAAATATCAGTAAACAGCTAAACAAGGTTTTGAAATCACATATTCCATGAGTACAAAATGTGTAGGCTATGTGCTACAATGGATGCTCTTTGTATGAAAAGTCAAGCGTTTTCAGCCAGTGTGACATCCATCCCCCCACATTTTTTAAAGGAAACCTCGGGCCAGTAGCTGGTAACCTCGGTACCTCAGTAGCAGGAAACCTCGGGCCAGTAGTATGTTTTCAGCGGCACTCTAATATTAAGCGTTGTGGTTAATTATGCACCAAACAATGTCATTACCTGTCTGTCTGATGCTGCGGGACAAAGGAGAAGTGTGTAGCAGTTGTTTGGCCTGGCGCTGCATGAGCGCTAATTGGATGAGTCGGAGGAAGGGGCAAGGCAGGAACTTATGTGTGCTGCAGATCAGATTGGGGGAGAATTCTCACAAGAACTCAAACAAATGGCGTCAAATATTAAACACTTTTGGGGGGAATTGATGACAGAGAGGGTCATTTTTATTTTTAAATATTGATGAATGAAGAAAAAAATTGGGCTTCAGCAGAAAGAGCATTGAGCACCACTAGGGGTCTATCTGTGCAAGTTCCAGTATATGGGCTTTACTTTTTTTAATTGAATTACTGAAATAATTGTGCCCTGGGAACGCCTCGGGATCCCCCAGGAGGAGCTAGGGGTTCTTGCGAGGGACAGAGATGCCAGGGCTTCTATACTTGCCCTGTTGCCACTGCGACCCAGAATGGATTAAGTGGAAAAGATGATACATTCCAATTATTCATTCATTCATTCATTCATTCATTGTCTGTAAAAGCTTATCCAGTTCAGGGTCGCGGTGGGTCTGGAGCCTACCCAGAATCACTGGGCGCAAGGTGGGATCACACCCTGGAGGGGGCACCAGTCCTTCACAGGGCAGTACACACACACACACATTCACACCTACGGACACTTTTGAGTCACCAACCAAAGTGTGTTTTTGGACTGTGGAAGAAAACCGGAGCATGTGGACGAAAGGACACTGGAATAACACACAAAACTCCTTACAGACAGTCACCCAGAGTGGGACTTGAATCCACAATCTCCAGGTCCCTTGAGTTGTGTGACTGGGACACTACCTGCTGCGCCACCATGCCACCCACATTTGATTAACTAAAACATAAACACACATTTCCAAATCGTTTTTTAACAGAGATGCTAATTGTAAGCTGTAACATAAGATTATTAAATTATATTATAGTAGGATGTTCATACAGCAGATATATACCTTGCATTTATATATGAATTCAAGAGAAGCTTTTTTATTTACAGGCTGCTGTTGGGCACAGGCATTTTGATAGGTTGGCTGCAGATTACACAAGCACAGCAACACAACACAGAGTAGTAGGTCATGACAGCAGGATCTTTCATTGGGCTTATGAAGTTCAGCATGACCTTATATTACCTCTGATATAGGTCAAACTTGTATACCCATTCTTATTTCTGAAGGTATTTAAATCTTTATTCTTATCATTCTTAAAAAGCAAGGCATTCTGATTTTACACATTTTGAGTAAAGTTCGTAATACCAAGTGCTGCCATTCTATCACTGTTTGACAAATGCACCACTCTGATCATGACTTTAAAAAAATGTATATTATGTTTGTTTTTCTCTTTAGCAGACGTATTAGGCAACGTTGATTTTTAAAGAAAAAAACTCATTGGCTTCATAACTTTCCAGATTCCTTGTTTCTGGGTGAGTTACATAACGTCACCCATAATGCATCTCTTTGACCTACTTTTGTCCATGTTACATGATTTTAACTGGAGGGTGGAGGAAGGGTAGGTACAAACTCCAAGTTCTCAAAGCAGTCGTCCATCAAGTGACCTTCATTTAGTTGCATAACCCTTCTTGGCAAGAAATGGTAAAACAAGGCAAGCTTTTTTCTTGGTTTAATAAATGATCCAATTACTGACAGATGCAACTGAACATTTATTTAATTCTACAACTAAATTCATCTAGCATTAATTTTGCTGCTGCATGTTGCTATTTAAGAAAAAGGTCTATCTATATAAGTATAATCTATAAACACTAGTATTCAATATTAAAATGAGCAAACCTTAACACAAACCAAAAAAAAAACTGCCCTGAAAGGGGAAAGAAAAAATGTTCGTTCTGCTTTTTGGAAACTGTTGTATTAAAATGTCTTTGTTTACCTAATCACATACCTGCTTGCAAGTGTGTCTATGAGAAATAATGAGACTAAACATGCTTAACCCTGTTTTAAAAAAATTACGTAACCAGTGAATGGAAGTGCCCCCATTACGTAAGCCTTTTTAAACATAAACCCTTCCAGTCGACACAGATCTGGCAAATTAAATCTGTTCCTTCTCTCCTCATGTCCAGTTGGTCAGAGTTCAGGCTGCAGTAAAAGGTTATCCCCCTAGAGTCCTCCACAAAAGCCGGACCAAGTCCCACTATATAGGTCAGTGTGGCTCCACAATCGCTGAGTCCTTTGATTCCTCCAGAAGTGATCTACTTACTCAAGTTTTGCATAAAACTTAACTAGCTTTTTTTTTGTGTAAGGCACTGTGTATACTCCAACAGTTACAAATCTGACACAAGCTTGTGTAAATATTGTTTTACACTAAATGTTTTGATCCATGGTTGAATATTGACCTTTTAATTCAGGAGTTGAACTCTCATGTAGTCTGACACTAAATACACTTCTCCATACATTTAGCCCAACATGATGATCCTTAAACAATGTTCATTTAGTTTACATTACATTTATTTCATGTAGCAATGCACCAAACCAAAACACAAATAAAACAAAGGATGACTGTAACATACATTCAGTTTCATAAACAGACATACATACAAATATAAATTGGCATTGCATGTCCAAATTATTCAGTGGAAGAACTACTAGACCTTGTCAGAGGTAGGTCAACTGTTCAGTATTAGTGCAAGTATCTAAAAAAGAATTTATATACATAAAAATATTACATTATTTGCTTTTTGCATAAGGTATTTGTGTTCCAAATGTAATTTGGAAGAAATGTCTGAATGAAGCTTCTGTTTACTAAACATTACATATTATATTTATTTAATACTAAATTGCATTACATTTATATGTGTGGTGCACATAGTCCTGGGATCAATTACACTGGGGATTGGCCTATGAAAATCCATTTAGTCTACAGCTAAAATGTATTTGTCTGGGAAGACAATGCTCATTATTTTGTAATATATTTTTGTGTATATATGAATTACATAAACAATCTGCTGTTAACTTAAGCTACGTTTGTTGATTATTTAATGTTTTGGATATTCATATTTTTTCTTTAAATTAAAGACTGGCATTGTGGAAGAAACTTGAATTAAGGC
This sequence comes from Hoplias malabaricus, assembly GCF_029633855.1. Taxonomy (NCBI): domain Eukaryota; kingdom Metazoa; phylum Chordata; class Actinopteri; order Characiformes; family Erythrinidae; genus Hoplias; species Hoplias malabaricus. Next base: position 31,719,995 of record NC_089816.1, read on the forward strand.
ACTATTTACATTTTTTTTTGTGTGTTTGCAAAGTTTCCACATTTCTGAAAAGTGAAATATTTTGTTGTCATTTCCAGGGTAGCCGTTATAGTTTAGTTTTTAGCTTAAAAAGTCTTTTAAATGATACACATTTTGTAATCCAGATTATTTAAAGGTTGTGGTCATTTTAACATTTAATACTATTTTATCATTTAGTAGAAAATGCACAAGCAAACAAATTTCACATGCTGAATCAGCAAGAAGGTTAGTTTTTTAAATATATTTAAATGCTTAATTTGATGCCTAACCCAGCTATTAAATACTGAAAGCCAAAATGTATGAGCTGAGGTCATGCTGCAACACAACAAATGGCAGAGTTTCTGTTAATTTCACTACTAAGCCACAGAAACTTAATTGTAAACTATTATATCTGCATACATGGTCTCCCTTTGCCAAGTTATTCAGAATATTGCTGTAAAATAGAGATTTGTGCAGTCACGCATGTAATCTACATATGCCAGATTTTTTCTTATTTTTGCAACATTTAAACTGTAGCGGCTTAAATGCATATTACTGTTATGTGCATTGCTTATCAGTATGATTTTACATACAATTTAGCCAAAATGTCCCAGTATGCAAAATTGTATGAGCTTTTCATCAAAAATGCATGTCTCCATGGTTATCTGTCAAATCAATGGCCCATTTACTGTACTCTGCACTAATTTGCCTCCATTTCCCTTTACCAAAACTAGTATCTATGTTAAGAATGTGTATGCAATAAATACTGTACCATCACTTTTACATTTACCTAACCAAAAAGAAATTTAGTGGATTATCATTAATCTGCACAAAAAAAAAAAAAATATATATATATATATATATATATAATAATATATATATATATTTATTTTTTCTTTCTTTCTTTCTTTTATTGAATTTGTGCAATATTAAACATGACTAGAGCTCAAAACGAAGTCTTTGTGCCAAATTCAGGCTTTCATAAATAATCATAGTTAAATACAATAACAAACCTAAAAAAAACAACAAAAGAAAAAAGAAAGTGTCCTGAAATGTGTCAAGTGATCCATCAAGTTCATCTACCAGGCAAAATTTACAGTTGAAACTACCCTTATATTAAAGCCCATGTTTGATAGATAAGACTCAATATAATTTGGTCCTAAGAGGACTACAAGGCAGAGAGCTATGAAAAGGCAGAGACCTATGAAGGAAAGTCACCGAGAGCGATTGCGTGCCATTAGTAGCAGCACTCTGCGGATGCTGGTGAGCCGATCTTTAAGGGAGGTGAGAGCCAGGAAAGGGAGCTGGGCTCTGCCTTCAAGTGGAAGCACTGCCAGAAGCCACCAGCACCATGATGGCCCGTTTGGACTTGCCTATAAGACACACCAATCAGTCATTACACAAGGGCCTATTTGCAGCAGGCATTAACATAGTTTTGTATCTGGACAGTATCTAAATATACTTCTTTTAACGCTGATCATAAAAATGTATCTCCAGCCTGACCCTACAAGATCCAATTTTGTTTTTCCACATACAAACTCACCAACATGTACCATCATTTGAATTTTACTTCCTCTAATAGCCTGTAAATATTTATCACATGCTAATACCAGTGTTATATAGGCTCTCAAAACTCTGGAATATAAGTTTAAAATGACTCAAAAACTGGTTTTAATTTTTTGTTTCTTTCAAAACATTTAGTTCTTAATTACAGAGCCCAACTGCGAGTCAGTACAGAGAAGGGGAGGCTCCATCCCTAATAGCAACCCACTCCCTTCACAGAGAACTTTATGATTTATAAATCTAAGACTACTACTACACCAAGTGCACTAAATGTCAGATTAGGAAACAAAGCTTTTAGCAAAATATAAATGGTTTTATTATCCAACATACTGTGAGCTATGCTCTGTGCACGGCCTGTTATTATTATGAATTTTGTGTGTACTACATAATGTAGAGGGAGACATTAGAGAGTTTTGTAGTTCACATCTTCGGACAAGGAGAATTACTTCAATAATTCAATAATTACTAATTACTCATTATGTCTGGCCACTAGTCTCCAGAAATGATTTTCCATACAAGGAAAATGTATTTTGCTTACATTTTTGTTAAACGTACACAAAGTCAATCTTTGACAACTTCTAAATGTGGTTTGAGTGATCTGATCATAATCTGATCACAATACATCCTGGGGGGTGTTTACACCTGGCTTTTCGTGCTAACAAGTGAAATTTGAACATTATCCAATCACCAAAATGTGTTAATGCCAGGTGAAAACAGGCCCACAGTGTTGATGTAAAACTGCTCTGCACATGTTACTTTGAATTTTGATTTTAACTCAAGAAAGGCTTGTTGTTAAGGAGCAGCATAAGCGTATTGTGGATTTTAGAGGAGGGAAACCACTAAAATTGTGTTCTGGGATGGACTGGTAAAAGCTGCCCTTTTCTGCAATTCAGTTTCAGGTTAAGCTACCTAGAGATTCATTTTCACATTAGTGAAGCTAAGAATAGAATTATTCATTCTTGGGATTAAATTATCAGCAGCAGAGGTGGAATGGTACAAATCTGGTTTTTGAATGAAAGTAGAAATGGTTTGAGTAAACATTACTTGAGTAATATTAGAGACATTTACACTTCTATTCAAGTTAGAAAATTCCAGATAAATCAGAAAATCAAGTATAGAACACTTCAAATTATACTTGGAATTTTATACTTAAGCAGAAATACAAATAATACATTTCTATATCTAAATTTGTTTTGTATGTTTTTTTTTTCTACTATAATCAACAGATTCCAACGACTATTTATTAAATGAAATTTACATGTACTTGATGAGATTCTTGATAAGTTAAGTGATACCTGTGTGTCAGAATCTTTTGCTGGCATTGAACCAAAGTGGCCTTCTATCCGTTCTTTCTGTTCTGGTTTGAGAGAGTTAACCCAGACTATTGCTTGGTTATACACCATGTCATGAAGTGTTTGCAACTCTGCTTCTGCATCTCCATTTACCTATTTATCAAAGAAGAAAGAAACATTTAATTAAAAAATATAATACAATACAGTAGACTACAGGAGAAATATATTTAAGCAACATTTAAGCAATAAAATACAAGAACAACTGTAACATGAGATCCTGCACCCAGCACAACACTGACTGCAATATTTATTATTGGCCTTTAAGACATGATGTTACAAAAACATTAAATGAGCAATTAATACATTTAAAACATGTACCTCCCAAAATAACTTTAGAGGAGAAAGAAAAAACCTTAACTTTCAATGGAAGAAAACTGTGAAAAGATTTTATTACAAGTAATTGGAGCATTTCTATTTTCACACAAAGTGAATGATAGCTTATGTGTTTAAATGTAGTAAACTAAAAAAATGACAAAAATGAAGATACATATTTTTAACTGGACAAGAATTGAATTACATTTTCACTAAAAAGTACAAAATGTTTTGTAGTCCAATTTTATAGTCCAAAGAACAAGGGGGCCACCATGTTTAAAACAGACTTAGTATAGTATAATAGTATAGAATCTATCACTAGGTATCAGTTTATTGACGCTTTCATAATGTGATTATTTCATTTGTAAAAATGACTGATTGCTCAGTTAATAAGAATGTTTATTCACATCCCACAAAACAGCTAGGTTGAAACTAATTTTACTTTACTTTTCAGAATTGGCATAAAACAACATGACAAATAGAGATAATAAAGTTCACCCAAACACTTACCTTAATGTCTTCAATGTATTCGATGTCAGCAGTATTGTATCCATCTCTTTTACTGTGTTGGACTACTTTAAATCGCCTTTTCCCAATGGTGTCCACTACAGAGCGACCATCGGCAAAGAATTCCACATTTCTGATTTCAAGCAAGCAGCCATAATCAGCAAACCTAGACCAAAATATGCCTTATTAGAATAGTTAGAATAAATTAAGCAGTAAAAGTGTCATTATTACTCTCTTTTGTTGATTTGTTTTTGGTGTGTGTTGTGTACCCTTTGATAGGATCACTGAGGCACATTCCAAATTGCTTTGTACCAGTTTCCATGCATCTCCTGATCATGAGCCGATAGCAGGGTTCAAATATGTGCAGTGGGCAAGGAACCGTGGGGAAGGCCATGGTGCAAACAAATATAGGCACGTTTTTGTTTAAACTGTAAAAGATATGTTTTTAAGACATGTTCAGACAGAGCAATTTGTGATAACCACTTAAAACTCTAATCAAATCAAAATATTTTTTCATGAACACGCTAATGCAAAACGTTTGTGGACACCTACATTATCTTCTAGAAATAAAGGGTATTTTGTGGTACTACTGCTTTACCCTACATATTACAATATTTTGTGAGAATTTGATAGCTTTTAGTAATAACCACACAGTAGAAAACTGTATATTTACTTGGATAGTTCTGCGATTTCCTCTTCATTAAGCTTCTGTCTGTCTACAAGCTCTGCAGGAAAGTACTTGCATATGATTTCCTCCAAGAGAACAGTTTTGTTGTACTGTCTTTTTGCTAAGTACTGTAAAAAAAAAGAACATATTGTTAACAGTATAAAAAATATATGCAGTAACTAGACTGAATGCTTTTTTAAAGGCTAAGCACCAGCTCTATGAAAGTGTCAAATAAATAAATACAGTGGAATTTGAGTTCCTAACTTGTGTTTATTGATAGTCAGAAAACATGTTATTTCTTACTAATTGAAGGAATAAGGTTTAAAAGACCGTTGGTCCCCCTCCCACCTCTGTTCGGCAACTCTAATAGGCGTCTTGCCTGTGACGTAGATGGTGGACAACAACTCTCAAAAAGGTGTGGTGTTTTTGGCTGCAATCATTCCATGTACAGTGGGACATCTGTGCACAAATGGCCCAAAGATCCCAAAATATCCAGAAAATGGACTAAATTTGTCCACTTTAAACGGGCACTTTGGAAAGGACCCTCCGCTCACTCCGTTATCTGTAGCTCATTTCACTGGCGCTTTTCCAACAATATGGGCATGTAAGGAAACCAACGAAAGGTGTTCAAGAGCCTCTGTAACATGGAGGTAAACAGGGTAAGGACACTCACTTTGCCTGTTTTAGTTGGTGTTAGTTAATGTTAGCTTGACTTCTCTAAACTCGGTGGCTCAGGTTATACTCGGCTACGTAGCTGCATTACGGAGGATATAGTGTCGGATGAATTCGAGTTCGACTTCGATCACATTTACAAGAATAACGGTACCTCTACATTTGAGTTTAGCTTATTGCTAGGCTATTGTCATGAATAATGTTGGTTATTTAGCTAGCTAGATACTATCATAACAGTCAGTCATAACGGTGTTTTACTGTGCCGTTGTTCAGCTGTTGTCCACCAGTGACGTCACATTTGCGTTCAAGAATTTCCGTAGCGAGCTCGGGTTTTTCCGACAATTTAATAAAATTGTCAGTTTTAAAGCAAATTAAGTTGCTATTTTCATTTTAACTCATAATTATATGTCAGTAATTAAAATAATGTGAAATATTCATGGAGGTGCATTAAGTTGTGCTTAGCCTTTAATATAATTATTTTTTTTCCCAAACACATCTCTAACAAAACCTTAATGAGCAATTATGATATGCAGCTTACTTCTGAAAGGTCTTGCTTGCACAAAGGACATTTAGGATTGTGGTCTAAACATCGCTCCAGACATTTCAAACAGAAGGTATGACCACATGGTGCTGTCACTGGCTCATAGAAAAGTCTAGAGGGCAGAGTATAAACGGAGAAGCTATATTATGCTAAATTCTAGATTAACAGGAGACACACACCTACTGACAATGAACACTTCCTTTAAATTGATTAAAATTAATGGACGCAACTAATTACATTTTTTTTAAATAAATAAGCAAAATGAACAATGCATCAATGCTGAAGAAATGTATATGCTATGCATGATGCTTGGTCATGTTAATTTTAAAATAAATCATTTTTCTTATCCAAATAGTATATAATTATAGCTCTGTAGAATTAGAATACATAATACAGAATCATTATGAACTTCTGTGTGTATTTTATGTTGCTTAATATGAATATCAAACTAATTCTCAATATTACAGGATCATATAGAAACAAAAATCGAATTTCTTAAATATAATTTTCACATTTAAATAACTTAGGATAGATTAAATAAAGTAGGTAAGATGTATGCCCTCAGCTATTTAATAATACCTCATACAGAGGGAGCACTCCAGATCGGAAGAGTCAATCACATCAAGTATCACATTGCCCCATGTTGTCCGCAGATTTTTCTGCCCATCTAAAACAAATAAAAACAGAAATCATCAATAGCACTCATTTTCCCCCCCATACAAAAATATAGTCTGTTGACAATGTGGTACATTTTGAAATATAATGCCTTAGAACAAGCAAAAATATATTTAATTTTAATTTGATGTCTCAATTTATACAGAAGACAAGCACCTCAAATATGGATGACAAATCACTAACCTGTACTATTAAACTTTTTAAAATTCTAATTTTGCATCACTTTTGCTGTGCTCATAACCCTCAAAGGCAATCTTACATGACAAGTCAAGAACAGGTTACTTCTCCTAAAAATGTGAAGTATTCCATATGCTTGTATGGAAATGTTCATTCAATGAAAAAAATATCCTTATATTTTGTTTATGAGATGCTTTTATTTGTAAAACAGACAAAGCAGAGTGATTTTTTCCAAGTGATCTTCAGTCAAAAATGCAGTTGTAGTAACTCTTTGACTTCATGTACACTATGAATCCTAAACCCAAAATAACACATTGTATGTGCCTGGTCTAACCTGTTTTACAACGCTTGCATGTGCCATCATCACATCTTGCTGTGTCGTACTCCTCAACACCATGTTTGCGTTTGAGGAAGACACTCCGGTTAGTTATACTGGCATATCCCTCAGTCCCTCCTTCACTCTTGTAGTGTTCACTTTGTTCATTAACATTTGTAGATGAAGCAACTGTTGAACTGCCACTCAAGATGACACTATTGTTATAATAGCTCTTGTAGTCCTGCAAAACAAGTTCATATGTCATCATAAAATACAATAATACAATAAATATATTTTATATTTCTTTGAGTTTTAGATTAATTTCTGTTACTTTCACTAAATTTTAAATTACAATCACACATATTTACACTTTTGCTTTACCTTATATGAACTTGGTAAAATGGCAGTTCCATCTGTGCTTAATGTGGAAGCAAGAACAGTTTTTACTCGTGTCCTTGAAGACAGCAAGCTTGAATCTTCAAGGATCTTCCTTTGTAAATGATCTCTGACTGGTTTTATGAGATCATTCAGCAACTGTTATTAACAGAACAAAATTGTTAGGAAAGAAAACAGAAACTAAGAAACAGACATTTGCTTTTGTTCTGTCTTGACCTATGAACTTTGTGAATTTACTGTTTATTGCACTATAATGACAATACAACAAATTTTTACTCACTTTTTGTGCCTCGGTTTTTGCTAGTTTGCTTTCAGGATCGAAAGAGATGGAAATAAGATATTCTGTTAAAGCCTCTTCAGGTTTTCCAAGTGCAGTGAAAGCTTGTGCCTTCCTAATGTGTCCCTAATGACATATCACAAGGAGTTGGATTAGTATAAAACTTAAAACATTAAGAAAGTTAATTATTGAAGTTTCACCTATTTTGGGGGTGTCTGATTGATTACTGTAACTATAATTCAGGTTCTTGTATTTCTAAACCTAATTATAGGTTTGACAAGTGTCAAAAGGCACCTGGTAACACAAATTCTGATTAGATATATTGTGAGAACATCAACAAACAGTTCTTATTTGATAGGTTTAGTGTTCTATTTCTAATACTTGTAGATTTTGCAGTGCTTAAAAGAGCAGTACAACCATTACTTAAAAGAAATGCTGTAAAAATACAATTTACACAGCAAATTCACCAGTGTTACATCAACACTATTAGTGTTCAATTAACACTGAGAGTGTTGACAAGTTTACATTTTTATACTAATGGCGTTTAAATTTAATTTGCTGTGTACAATTCAGCAGTAAAATAAATAAATAAATAAATAAATAAATAAATAAATAAAATGAATAAATCACTAACACCAACTTAGAAAAACTTCTAGGTCCTTACGGAAATAAGAATTTGATCAGATTTTTATGGCTTTCGTCATCTGTTCACAATTACACTATCCATTTATTGAACAATATATTGACATATCTTCAATAACTTTGTGTTTGTTTACAGGACAATTAACATCACAACTACTGTAGCCACTCATCATTTATTACATGTATGCATTTGTTATATTCCAATTCCACTGTCTGAATATTCTAAGTAAATATATTTTTGCTAAATTCGGTTGCTCTTTAAAGGGTTTTAACTGAATTATGCTCTTATATTACCATAATATCAGTAGCATAAATGTTTATCACAAAAAATGGCTATTTTGACAGGCCTAGGTGACAGTATCATATGACATGCTATGTAACTGAGCTTAACCCAGATATAACTGCAGAGCTCTCAGTGACTAATCTGAGAGTCTTACTCGGAGTCTATCATCTACCTGCACACACCTGAAACATTGATCAGCATTGTCTAGCAATGCATCTATACAACATGAAAAACAAAAAAGGAAATGGAAAAACATGAATGAAAGATGAACAACAACAAATTGAATCCTCTGACCTTTGCCCAGAAAGGTTTAAGTTTACAAGCCATCTCAGCATCACTAAGGGCATCTTCAAATCTCTTCAGACTGGAGTTTATCTGTGAACGGTTGCTGAACAGCACATGGTCTTTTGGAGCTACAAAGAAGGAGAAAATATAAGAGTGAATATTTAGACAAAGTACATTAGGCAATGTGCTGGAAGTTTTCATTTGTGGCAAAACAAAGTATTCTCACAACTAATTAACTCAGTTTATGTAACAGAATGTATGAGGGCTACATGGCTCTTTAAATTTGCTGCAGTATTTTTATCACAGTCATAAAGGATGCTCAAAATTCACTTAAATCACTTCAATAAATACAAACCACATTTCCAGAAAAGCTGGGATGCTGTGCAAATTGAAAATAAAAATCAAATGCAATAATGTGCAAATCATTTAAATGCCATATGAGAAGATTTATTGTTTTTTGAAAAAGTTATGCCCAATTTGTAGTTGATGCCTGAAATATATTCCAAAAGATTTGGGACAGGAGCATGCTTACATTGTAGGAGAGTGTTGCGTTGCCTCTTCTTTTAACAACACTCAGTAAACATATGAAAACATGGACACCAATTGCTATAGTTAATGACTGAGAGTGACATTTGTCCACATTCTTGCTTGTTTTCAATATTGTTGTTAGAATTTCAACTGCTCCCTAACTCAGGGTCTCCAATATAGGCTTTACTCTTTCATAATGCAACGTTTATTTTCGGTGGGCTATAGCTCTGAACTACTTTAGCTCCCAGACTCCTTTTTTTCCTTTTTTTTATAATCCATTCAATATGTTGATTACCAGAAAAATGTCAGGTCTTCCCAGAAAAATGTCTGGATGGCAGCATGTTACTCCATAACATATCATAACATATAACATAACATAACAGTTTATCTTAAAAGAGCTAGAGCCCCTAGAAGGTGGTGATGTTTCTGGATCTTTTATAAATAGTTTCTTCTTTGCAAGATAGATGTAACTTGCATTTGTGAAGGTAAAGACAAACTGTGTTCACAGAAAATGGTTTTTGGAAGTAATTCTAAGGGACTTCCACTACTGGAATCTGTCTGATTTTAATTCAGTGTCAGCTCAGGGCCAGAAGACCACATAGAGCTAATATAATACTCTCAAGGTTTTAATGAACACTAGATAATGAAATCCCCAACTGTACTGTACAACTGTACTATTTTCCAATACAAGATATTATTCTACATTTTCTTTTAAACTATTTGCCAGTGTAGTCTTTCAAAGAATGGAATGTTCCAGCATCATCACCTTGCCCAATGCAGATTTGCAATTCATTACTGAAGAACACTGTCATCCAGTCACCAACAGTCCATGATCGCTTTTCTTTAGCCCGCTGTACTTTTTAGACAATTTCTTACAGTTCGGTCACAAACATTGACTCCAGATTCTGCTCACGTGTTTCTCATTTGTTTTGTTGTCCAGATTTTAGACACAGTTGAACAACCAACATCTTCTATGATGATTTACCTTCTTGAAGAAGATTTATAATCCTCTCCTTTGTTTCAACTGACATCTCTCATGTTGGAGCCATGTCAATCTGCTTTGTGCAATAGCCCTCCAAGGTGTGAGTATTCCTTTTTAAAACGGAAGACTAATTAACAGATTTATTCTGATGCAGGTTTTTTTAGAACTGCAAATTGCAGTGATTCCATAATATTTTCCTCAGAATTGAGTGATTCTATTTTTTTTTCACTCTACTTGATTTAAAAAAAAAAAATAGTGACTGACTACAACAATTATATTTCTTTCATTTTTTTTCTTGATGCCAAAAGGTTGGAATTTTGAAAAAAATAAAAGTTTTGTGGCATGTCTGTGAATTTTGTTTTCTAATGTTTGGAACATGGGTGTACCTTAAAAGTATTTAAATTATTTTTATTTCTAAAAAAGTAAACAACTGAAAGAACATTATGGTGATTCCACAATCTTTGCCATCTTCCTGTGTCTTCTCCATCAGTCAACATGATCCTGATTAGCATTATTAAGTACGCATACTTTACATTAATATTAGAGTTAATCAACTACATGGCCAACTATATGTGCACACATGCAATATTTCTTCTGAAATTAAAATTAGTTTGTCCACCATCCATCCATTATCTGTAACTGCTTATCCAATTTTAGGGTCGCGGGGGGTCCAGAGCCTACCTGGAATCATTGGGCGCAAGGCGGGAATACACCCTGGAGGGGGCGCCAGTCCTTCACAGGGCAACACAGACAAACACATTGACTCAAACCTACGGACACTGTCGAGTCGCCAATCCACCTGCAACGTGTGTTTTTGGACTGTGGAAAACCGGAGCACCCGGAGGAAACCCACGCGGACACGGGGAGAACACACCAACTTCTCACAGACAGTCACCCGGAGCGGGAATTGAACCCACAACCTCCAGGCCCGTGGAGCTGTGTGACTGCGACACTACCTGCTGCGCCACCGTGCCGCCTAGTTTGTCCACCATTTTAATGTAACAGCTTGTACTGTTTAGGGATGGCTTCAGACTAGATTCTGGAACATTTTTGTCAGGATTTGATATAAAAAATCAGAAGATAATCAAAAGAGAATTAGTGAGGTCTGGCCTAGCCAGTATACAGCATCAAACATGTTGACCTTAGTCCACAATTTGGAGCATCCTCTATCACCGTGATAAAAATGTTCCAAAGCATTCCATTATGTTATGATTTGTATGGAGATTAGTATATACAAGCTTTGTGTACATAGCTGGACATCTGTGTTCAGAATGGGTGTACCTTAAAGTATTTTAATTAAATTATTGATACAGCATGTTCACAAACCTATTCTAGACATTGCGTGGGTCAGTGTTTGCTTATTTTATTTTTGTTGTTGCTTATTTGTGATCATTTATTTAATTTTGTGGGGGAATCTCATTATAAACGTGGCATCAGTTCATGTACTGTTATGTTAGTTACTAAGAGATTTCAATACACTAATGTCAGGGTCAAAGTCCTACTTTTGCCCACTTTGGATCCCTCAATCATAAACAATACTAGTAACGTTTGACCTATATCCTGGCTCCACCCCTATTATATTTACAGCATTAAGCAGACGTTCTTAGCCAGAGCGACTCACAACAGTGCTTAGCGTTTAGACTTTTGTTATTATACAACCAGAGAAGACAGCTGTAGTACACGCTTATGCAATGGCTGCTCTCCTAGCCTAGATTCCATTTTATTCAATTACCACGCCCCAGTGTACTGCTACATGGTTCGCTTTGAAGCCGGCTAGGTTATCGTATGACGTCATAATACCCTTATGAAAGATTGACTTGTGATGACGCGGGCGCTCGCGACCCGATCAAGGCATCCACTTTATTGACAGACTACGGTTTAGGTGACTCTTTGAAGGCTTTACATAACTTTTATTTCAGTTAAAATGCTCTTTCATATAATGCATTCTCTTGGCCAGGGATGAATGGCTAACGGCTGGATACTGCCACACGGCACAGGTGTAGGGGATTAATTTAGGGATTCCACATGAGAAATATAGCTAGGCTTTTACCGATTATAGCCATAAAAACGTAAATGATACAAATATACCAGCTCTCTCTCTGTGTCTCTCATATATATATATATATATATGATAGATATGATTAACAGCTTCTGCACAGCTATATATGTGTGTGTGTGTGTGTGTGTCTGAATCCCGAGACAGAATTGGAGGAATGAAAGTATTTCCCAAGGCTTTAACTCAAAATGAGTGACCTACCTATGTGTATTGCTTCGTTGTATTTCTCCAAAGCGGCCTCCAACTTCTTCTCTGCATACAGTCCGTTCCCTTCCCGCTTCAGTCTGAACGCGTGTAGCTGAGAGGGGAACCACTTGGCGAGGAGGTTACTGAGAACCACATTTACTTTGTATTCCTTCATTTTACCCGGGTGTAATCCTTTAGGAGCGTCCTCTCTGCAGCAGCTCGCTTTCTTCTCCTTCTCTAGGCACTTTTTACAGAAGCTGTGTCCGCATAGTAGCGTCACGGGCTCGCACAGGAAGCCAAGACATGTCCTGCAGGAGAACGTGCTGCTGCTGTCGATTCTCCGCGAGCGCACGAGCGTCTCTCGAAGGCGCGCGAGCTCGTAGAGGTTCGCGGCCAGTTCGAACTTTCTCGAGCGGAAAGGCTCAGCCGCGAGCTCGAACAGGCCGTCCACGCTCTCCGTTCCCATGGCAGCGCACACAGCTTTGTTTATTCCCCGTCTTCTCAGCTCCTTACTATATTCTTCCCTCTTCAGAGGCGACTAGCGATGAACACGTTTCCATCACCTCCGCTCTTCGCCGCACAAATAACTCCATCCCTCAGAGATACCGCCGAGCGACGAAAAAAAAAAACGCGTTACATAAAGTGTCACCACGTGGCCGCGCGCGCTTCTTCCAATTGGACGCGCCACTAAAACTGTTACAAAACAATTCTAGTTGTAGTGACCGGCGCGTCAGAGTGGATATTAATTCGGTCACCTCGGCCTCAGTCTGTCTGTACGTTCCTGCTCCAACTCGAATATCATTAATCTCTTTAACCTAGAACTGTCATGTCTATACAGGCGCGTGCAAAGTCCTGGACCCCACTGGTCCAGTGACCCACCCATATATAAATGTATATCTGTAAATTGCTTGTCCTGTGTACTGCACAATGCTTATTTATTTGAAAAAATGTATATATAATAAAAAAACTAAATATAAAGCTTGCCATATTATCATCTTATACCTTCAACCTTGAACAACAGGCCAAATGTTACACTTTCAATGTTGTCAATATGTTGAATTCAGCAATTAATAAGTGCTTATTAATAAATACAGAAATGTGTTCAGAGGAAAAAAAACAGCAAATGACATTCTGCTTGTGCTTTACATGATGTCGTGTGAGAGCAGCGACAAAGGCAATATATTTAGTTGCTAAATAAGTCTAAATCAGAAATATTATACAACAGGTTAAAAACTAAAGGCAAAATTTTTCACCCGGCTTCACTCCAATGCATGATATGCTTAGCTATTTTCAGTATTACATAAACTGCCAGGGAATATGTAGGGCATCATGCATCATATGAACTCAATCCAAGTGTCAGACAGGGTTCTATAATGGGACCAGGGCAACCTTCCTGAGAAGTTTTTTTTTTAATTAGGAAACTGGGCCACATCTGCCACCTAGCCTGCCAGTCTAGACATAGACGAGGTAGAGAGCAAACACGCATTAGGCTTAACCTTGATTTCCTTAGTCAGCAAAAATTCCATTCATTACTGCTGCAGTCCATGTTTGACATATTAAATGTGGGAATCAAACCTTGTTTATTTGACTACACAACCAGAGCCAGTTTATCAGTTTCTATGATTGTTATCCATTTTATGGAGTACTTCAACTATGTATGTACACACTCAATATGACTTAAAGTTGGTGAACAATAAAAAAAAAAAAAAAATATATATATATATATATATATATATATATATATATATATATACTCATATATATATATTCATATTTTTTTGTTTTTCAGTCCATATTTTATGCTCAAGAAGCAATCATACTGTAGTCTCTAAACGAATACATCAAATTAGCAGACTGGCAGCACAGAGGTTGCTTAGGTTTTGTGATCATATGCAATGTAGTTCAGAAACTAGTTCGCAGAAGTAGCACAATGAGGCCTCAGGGAGCATGGGCCAGTTAGGCCAGATAAGGCATTTATGAGGGTAAGTTTGAAAGTATGAGGCCTAAAGCATAAGTCTTCATGTGGACAGAAAATATATCCCAATTACTCAAAGTACCAAGACAATATTCATTTTTTGTAATATTAGTGGAAGTGAGGTTGTAATCTACAATCAGCACAAAGAGGCCATAAGCAGTTTGGGCCACTGAGGCTTCACAAGTATGAATGAACTATGTGTCTTAATTACACGGTGAGAAAGACAAGTTAAAGAAAGTCAAAACTTATCAAAAGGATTTCTCATATTGTTGCTGAGCAGTTACAGCTATTCATGTTAGAAATACACACACAGAAAATGTTCAAACCATAACATACAGTAAATGATTGTCACATTGTAATGTCCCCTGTGGATCAGGTTGTCCTTAATTTTCCACTTATAGCCTTGCCCACAGAAGAAGAATGCTGAGTGTCAGCCCGATCTGCCTTGTGGATGTTGAGATATAATCTTTTAGCATTTACAGCACCCCCTATGTGAATTGTCATGCCATATTTGACATTCATTTATTCATTATCTGTAAGCGCTTATGCAGTTCAGGGTTGCGGTTGGGCGCAAAGCAGGAATACACCCTGGAGGGGGCGCCAGTCCTTCACAGGGCAACACAGACAAACATACACACACACACAGACACACACACATAAGGACACTTTTGAGTCGCCAATCCACCTACCAACGTGTGTTTTTGGGCTGTGGGAGGAAACCAGAGCACCCGGAGGAAACCCACGCGGACACGGGGAGAACACACCACACTCCTCACAGACAGTCACCCGGAGGAAACCCACGCGGACACGGGGAGAACACACCACACTCCTCACAGACAGTCACCCGGAGGTGACTGCGACACTACCTGCTGCGCCACCGTGCCGCCCCATATTTTCATAAGTATGGACCTGAAATTTGAACCTATTTGAATAAAATTTGACGGAGTTCATTCATTCATTATCTGTAACCCTTATCCAGTTCAGGGTTGCGGTGGGTCCAGAGCCTACCTGGAATCATTGGGCGCAAGGCAGGAATACACCCTGGAGGGGGCGCCAGTCCTTCACAAGGCAACACACTCACGGACACTTTTCAGTCACCAATCCACCTACAAACTCGTGTTTTTGGACTGTGGGAGGAAACCCACGCGGAGACTGGGAGAACACACCAAACTCCTCACAGACAGTGGGAATTGAACCCACAACCTCCAGGTCCCTGGAGCTGTGTGACTGCGACACTACCTGCTGCGCCAGGTAGTTTGAAGGAGTTAAAGACGTAAAATAAAAAGGTGCGATAAGCTGAAGAGGTTCATTTGCACATGGTGGCCATCTTGAATCTAAATTACAGCATTTTTTTTGGATAATCATTTAGTTTCAGACTCCTGCTAACATGTTGGCACCAAGCTCAAGAGAATTGAAAGAAAAACCAAGGACTTAGTTCACAAAAGTAGGGTTTGCTAATTATGCAGATTTGCTCAAAATCGTAGTGGACAGAGCTAAAAGATCCAAATTGCAAATTAGTTTGACCAGACTCATGGAATCAGGGAAAACAAAGCTTTTGTCTCTATGCCTCACAGTGTAGGAGTTAGGGACCTCAATGTGTTTCACTTTGCTGTAGCGCCACCATCAGGCCAAAGAGTGTCATTTTGCTTGGCTTAGTCATTTGCCCATCTGCTGTACCTTGCTGCCAAATGTGGTGTTCCTGGGCCTTACAGTCTTCGCTACACATTGCGATTTGAATAGGATCTCAAACCCACCATAGGTCAATAATACCATATTTAGTCTCACCATCGTGTGGTGTAAGAAATGACTACTTTCCCATATTATTGCTGAGCCATTCATGTTAGGAATACAGAAACGTTTGAACTCATACTGCTATGTAGATATTTACCTAACATGGACATATGTGATATCGTCTGAATCCCAAGGACCTGAAGTTTAATAATTATTAAAAAAAAAAAAACTTTCCTCACTATGTGACTTACAGGCCACTCCCAATAACACAGATCCTGCATGTTTTCCACAAATCCAATAAATGCACCTATAACTCAATAACGCTTTGCCCAAAATTTTAAAAACGTCAGATGCTTGATCAGTATGAGGATTAGATGACATGATTAAATTATGGTGATATAAATTAATATATGATGTACAATACAAAAAAAAAAACAAAAAAAAACACGACCAATTATTATCCAATTGTAATGCCCCCTTTTGGTGCATTTTGGTCATAATTTATGTGCTCCTTCAGAGTAAGGCCCTACACATATCTGTCAAGTATGTTCTCCATTGGCCTTAATTTGTTTGAGTTACAGCTGAATCTATAAAGCTCCACCCACTTCAATTTGTTAATATATTGCGGCAACAGTGTGTTCAAATGTTGAACTTCTTTTGATAATTATTTACCTACAGACTCTGAAGTTTCCAACAAGACCAATTGGTTGGGAATAGAAAAAAATCCAGTGACTACTTTGAAAAGCTCAATTTTCAAACAACTGGCCAATGAGGAAATCTGATGCATGTTTTGACAATACATTTCAAAGTTGTGAGGCCCTATGCAGAGAATACAGAGAATCATATTGCTTTTGAGACACTTAATTCTCACTGATATGTTCTATATTTTTCTGTCATTGCACCCTCTAGTGGCTATCGTTTCTAAATGTTTTTATTTACTTAGGAAGTACCTCCAGGGACACACTTCAAATTTCATTATGGTTGGAACTTGTTAAGGTTATCAATCAGCTGCTGACAGCTAATTGGCCAATAGCGGTCACAATTTTGCCCATATCATATAGTCCTTCATTTTCCACTTATAGCCTTGCCAAGAGAAGCATGCCAAACAACAGTCCTATCTGCTTTGTGGATGCTGAGAAACTTAGCATTTACAGCACTCCCACAGCACAGTTCAGGGTCGTGGTGGGTCCATAGCCTACCTGGAATCACTGGACACACACCCTGCAGGGGGCACCAGTCCTTCACAAGGCAACACACTTTTTTTGAGTTGCCAAGCCACCTACCAATGTGTGTTTTTGGATTGTGGGAGGAAACCCACACGGACACGGGGAAAACACACCAAACTCCTCACAGACAGTCACCCGGAGTGGGACTCAAACCCACAACCTTCAGGTTCCTGGAGCTGTGTGACTGCAACACTACCTGCTGCACCACCGTGCCACCCTTGCAAAAGTATGTTTAACAAATAATGCAAATTAGCTCAAAATCTAAGTGTGCAGAGCCAAATGATCCAAACTGCATATTAGTTTGTTTTCAACCAAGGAATACGGGAAAAAAAAGAATTAATCTCTATGCCTTACGGTGTAGGAGATATGGACCTCAAAGCGTTTCGCTTCACTATAGCGTCACCATCAGGCCAAGGAGTGTAATTTTGCTTGGCTGAGTAATTTCACACTGGCTGTACATTGCTGCCAAGTTAGGTTTTTCTGGGCCTTACAGTCTTTGCTCCACGTTGCCTTTTGAATAGGATCTCCATCCCAAAATAGATCAACAATATTTAGTGTCATAGTGCCATCAGGTGGTGAGAAATTTCTATATTACAATATTGTTGCTGAGCCATTCATGTTAGGAATGCACATACAGAACATTTTGAGCATGTACTGCACTGTGGATATTTACCAAACACGGACATGTGTTATCATCTGATTCCTAAGGACCTGAACTTTATTAATTATCATAAAAAATTTGAACTTTTCTCAGTATGTGACTTACAGGACCCTCCCAATAACAGAGATCCCGCATGCTTTGCACCTATAACTCCAATGCTTTCCCCCCAAAATTGTTACAGATTTTTAAGTAAAATACTTGATAAGCAGAAGAGGTTCATTTGCATATTCCATTTGCATTTACCATCTTTAATCAAAATTCCAACCTTTTTTCAATAATTAAGGTTCAGACTCCTGCGAATGATTTGACACCAGGCTCAAGAGACTTGGACAAAAAAATTATAATAAGATTATAATAATAATAGTAGGAAGAAGATAAATCTTAACATTTACAATAGGCTTCAAACATTACATTTTTGAACCCTAATAATAAACCCTGCTTCATAATTAAAGTGCTTCAACCCTAATGAATGCAAAGATTGGCAAAATGCAATCAAAAATCAATATCAAATAACTGAAAAGAGTAATAAGATAACCAAGTATCTTTTAAATATATACTTTTGATATATTTTTTCTGATATGCATTCACAATATATACATTCTGCACTTGATTCTAGGAATTTTGCTTGCAGATTTATTTTTGCTTTCGTAGAACTTTTGACACAAAATTCACTCCATACTTCTACCCTCCCAGTGAAAAAGATCACCATAGGACCACAACTGACCCGATATTATTTATTTTTTTTACATGATCAATACACAAAACAGATGTTGCACCAAAACTGCAGTAGCATTTTATTTGGAATTGTGCTGGGACGACTGCATTGGGCACTGCCACTTAATTATATAAAAACCAGAGTATTAGTAATTAACAATGATTTAATATGCATGAACTTGTTTTATCAATTGATGATTTCCTCCTAAAAACAAACAAACACAGTTTGCATAATACATCAGTCTTGGATCTTAAGGATACTTCGCTTCTGCAAGTCATTCATCTCTTTTAGAATAAGTGCAACATTGTATCGTAGCTCCTGGAACTTGGACACCGGTACCTATATATATATTTTAAAAAAATCATGTCATCAGATCATGAACAAAAAAGTCTGTATACATTTTTACCACTAAGCACCATAACATTCAATACCGTTCAAATTAGGAATCACTTGCTATTTCATTATATTTAACTAATTAAAGATTATACTATAATGTCCTAATTTTGGCAATGATTTTTAGTCTTAAAACTCTGGCCATTCACACAGAAAACAAGCACCATCCGTAAAGTGTAAGAGCAAAATGAGCACTATCTGGTAACAATCTTGTAGCTTTGTCCATGATAGTTATTAATGTTAAATGTTCTTTTAAATTAATTATTTACAACACTCATTCTTAATTACCTCAAAGCAATGGACATTCCCATCTGAAAGCTTTAAGTGCATAAGAACGGAGGGCTGCAAAGCTCGAGCCAAAGAGCTGAAATACAGAAACATAATTTAATCAATTACTTAATGTTATGTATAGTTTTATGAATATTATCTCTCTATCAAAAACTCTCATGATTTACTGCCAAAAGTAAAATCTATCCAAAAAGAGATTATGAGAATGCCTTTTTATTGGATAAGTTGTCAAGTCCGGCACAAGTAATCTAGCTCCAAAACATTTTGAAAAATCCTAATTTCCTCTTTGTAGTCCATCAGCCATTCAACAATAAGATGCTGATAATAGAAAATATAGAATGATGTCCATTTAATTTAGCTGCATTCGCTTCATAACTACTTCAAAACTAAGAAAGCAAACATCAGACCAAAAAAAAATCTGTGCTGATTATCTATATTTGGAATAAAGGAGAAAATTGCTTAAACTATTTGTTTTTCTTGTCAAACCATGCCTTTGAGCACAGGTCTGCAATACCTTGTTGAAATGGCAACATCAACTCTCCACCTGAATTCCTCTAAACTAGGTAATCTTGGACCTTGTTGTCCAACTACAGAATCCAATGCAGATCGCCTGGAAGAGAAAAACAAAAATTTAGTTGAGGACAGCCAACTCATTACATTTCTTTTTAATTTGAAGAAAAAAAACATACTAGCAAATTAATAAATAAATTTAAATGGGCTGTTGGCTTCTTCATTAGTTTATTATTGTAGAATGAATACTTATTATTCAATATTCAGTATTGCCTAGAAAAAAAAAAGAGAGCATAACTAAACATTAGCCTATTAAAAATCCTGTTTTATTATTTTTCAAACTGCTTTAACCTTATGTGGATATTCAGTTTTTGAGCAATATAATATGAGGGAGTGTGTTATCATGAAATAACAGTACAGCTGTGTTGCGGCACAAACACGAGCCAAAGGTGAGTGCTGTGTTCCATCACAGCTGTGCTGTTATTTCATGATAACCCATGACCTCAAGGGTTCTTTTGCTTGTATGCAACAGTTCAGGTAATAAAGTATAAAATAAATAAACTGAGCTGTGAAAGTGGTGTCAAATATGTTTATAAAATGTATAAATCCTTCCACCAACTTATAGATCCTCAACAGGTATCAACTCTACTGCACTGCATTCACTGCCCAGACTGGCCCAGCCTCAGCTAACTAACTTTTTACTTTATCACTTACCTGCCGAGTAAATTACCCAGACCGCTAATTTGCTGAATAAACTACTCTAGATAAACTTACTACGGTCCAAAACAGTTCATCCAGCCTGGGGTGCTCGATCGTATCTTGTATTATGTTCCCTTTGTAGTGCACTATAATAGGGAGATAAGTTAGAGAATTCAACCAGCCAAACCTTGCATTATAGTTCTAATACAAAACTATCCATATTGGACACATCTGTATGACTTAGTTTTAAAGATTTTGTACTCGGTTTTAAAAACACAGTTATGCCTTACATGTAATATTAGTGCACTTTGTAGCAAATGCAAACTGATTGGAGACTCTCCTCACATTACAGCAAGTGAATATCCAATGGGTTCTCTCTCCAATGGTATCTGTTTTCTCTCTTCATTTTTAGGGAACCAAGCACCAAAAGTGCTGAAGCCCTCTCGTGTTTGCTCTGTATTTTAGGGGTTCAAGCATGCAGTGCTTGAAACTGTATTGTAATAATTTTAATTTGTTATTATTAGTGGTTTGAGTATAAAATGGGCAAAGCCCTATTGTGATTGTTCAGATTTTAATTTGATATTAGGGGTTCGAGCATGTAGTGCTTGAAACCCTATTGACTTTAATTAGGGGTCCAAACACCGAAGGTGCTTGAGTCCTATTGTTTTTGTTCAGTTTTTTTTCTTCTTTTTCATCAGTGAATCACGATGGGCAGCCCAAACCATAAGGCCTACAGATTTTATACTTGGTCAACAGGTAGTAAGCCCTCCCGCTACTGAGGTGCTTGAGCTCAGCCCAATAGGCCTGATGTTGGCGCTAGAGACGAAATTCTTGTTTTCCCCTAATTCCTCAGGTCAGACCCTACAAAAAAGCCTCAAGAACGAAGTTTCACCCACATAAATGTTGAGCTAATTTGCGTAATATTTACCTAATAACAATAAAATATGTCCAAACAAAAATATAGAAATTTTGATCAATACTATGTTTATTACATGTGTTTAGTACATACCCATTCCCAAAGACAACACTGGCAAAATCTGCAATGAACTCCTCTGAAATCCTGCAGGAATAAATGTTGTTACTGGTGTCCGATCCCATCTGCCGAAACAGGCCGTTTCAGACTGTTTCAATAAAATTCTCTTACCTAAGCTCACGAAGATCTTCTTTAAAACCCTGACAAAAAGAAATGTAGCTATTTAATTTAAGATGTAAATCACTTTAATCAAAAACGAACTGCACTCTATACGAAATGTGTTTATGCCTTGTGTCCATCAATTCCAAGTAGAACGCCCACCATCACCTTGATTGGGATGTAGAAGTTGCAAATAAATTATATCACCCAATCATTACCAATACATTATCATTAACTGCACTCCTGATGTTTACTAAACTGACTCTCTCATCACTCTTTATGTCATTTTACCACAGGTGCTATCCTGTCTGTATGTGTATTAGCTCATTAATGATGGATGATGGAGAGAGTACTAGAGCAGGAAGAACCAGGTGGGCTGCTAGGCTTATTGGGTGCTTAGCACCTATAAAGTTCTCTCTATAGAATCGTCCCTGGAAACGACTGCTTATTTTACTTGTGATACAACTATCCATCCATCCATTATCTGTAATCGGGCGCAAGGCGGGAATACACCCTGGAGGGGATGCCAGTCCTTCACAGGGCAACACAGACACACACACATTCACCCACCTACGGACACTTTCGAGTCGCCAATCCACCTGCAACGTGTGTTTTTGGACTGTGGGAGGAAACCGGAGCACCCGGAGGAAACCCACGCAGACACAGGGAGAACACACCACACTCCTCACAGACAGTCACCCGGAGCGGGAATCGAACCCACAACCTCCAGGCCCCTGGAGCTGTGTGACTGCGACACCTACCTGCTGCGCCACCCTTGTGATACATCTATCTAGCATATTAAAAACATCACATTGACATATTAACAAAGTAAACAATTTGGGGGAGGGAGTTGCTCAACTCATAGACGTATTTCAACCTAAAGTGAGATTACCTCTTGCTTTAATGACGTTGACGACAGACGCAGAGCTTCTTTGAGAAGTTCATACATTCCTGCAACTATACGACTGAACTTCTCGTCTGAGAGTGAGCTGCCCGCTGCGATCTCTGTCATTGCTCCACTGCATGTTTTCCCCTTAACAGCGTTCGCCACCACTGTAAAAAAACACAAAAAATAAACAGCTGGCGCCACAGCACGTCGCCTTGCTTTTTAAAAACCGCAGTTTAAACTGTCGCGTTTAGAATGGTAATACCACCTTTAAGGGTTTTTCTGAAAATTTCTTTGTCTAAATCCTTCAGTTCCTTGGACATGAGTTCGATTCCTGGGGGGACCCTTCCTCCGAAAAAAACGACATTTTCCGCCATTGTGCTGCCTGTAGTTTTTAAACAGAGTTCATTTAAACCATCTACTGCAGAGAAATATGTTGGCACCAACGGTCATTTCAAACAGGCGTATTAAAAGATTGTTCACTGTCTAAAACCATGCCACTGTAAGCCCCATTTTAGTCAAATATTCCAGTGAAAAGGCAATGTTTTCAGTGTCGTCTCTCATGTGACCAGCAAGGAATTATGGGAAATAACCAACAGGCGTCCGTTCGGGGGTGCGTTCACGATGCCCAGTTTAGTTCTGTTGTTTTGTGACTCTGACAACTAAGTAGAATTGTTTTATTTAAAGTAAATTACACATCATTTAAATTGCATTGTTGGCACATTATGAATGCTTTTATAATATTGATTTTCGTACTGAGTACTGCATTTTCTGAAACAATGCAGCACATGAATGTTCCCCTTGAATTAACTGTGATACTTTTTTAATTAAAACAAAAACTGGATTCAAACAATAGAACGTTTTTAGCTAATTATATTAATATATTTTTATTAATATTAATTTAATGTTTAGAATTAAATATCAGGAAACAACTTTTTGGAAAACTGAAATGTCTTTAACAGCTTTTGGAACATTGATTACTCAATTCATGAATGTATCGTTCTTTTTTACATCTGTGTTTAAGGGGCTGTATATTGTATTATTCTGGATGTACTGTTTGTTTAAACTCTTGGTTAGAGTCATTTGGTCTCTAAGGAAAACCCTTGTGTCCTTTATTAAGCAGGGTCGTGTGTATCAATTTATGGGGTTCTTGGTAAACACAGGCCCTTACTCAGGATTTATTACCCTTACAGATGTCTAATAAGAATGATATTATTGACCCACACGAATGACAGACATATTAGTGACAATTGTCTAAATATCTTTGCAACTGATGGTGGTCTGGCAAACTTAGACTTGTTGGTTTCATTGATATTCATTACACTATGGGAAATCATGCATTAATTCATGGAGAGATAGTGACTCACTAACCATGTAGCAGATCTGCAGGCCATATTTTAATGTTTCTTGTCATGCTAGTTATGAATATTGTAGCTGTTGCTGAAAACTGGATGAGCTGTGACTCATGGCAGAACTCCCAGCATACAGCACATCTCTCCAGTGTGTGTGTGTGTGTGTGTGTGTGTGTGTGTTTGTATTTGGTGTTTGGAGAATTACCTGGGCAAAGCAGTGTCCACCATCAGTGTATGGTCATATCAAACCCAGATACTGTCTGTTCCCTTGCTGTATTACTTGCCATGAAATCACAGTAAAATAAAGCTTGCTTAACTTTATACAAATTCCTTACATTTGTTACAGCATTAAATACAAAACTGAGAAAAGCCAGAATGTAAAGACACTGATTTATCTACCAGTAATAATTACACACAGGCGCCTTTTCTTATTATACAAATACGAACACACTGTATGAAAGTGGGGGAAATAATTACATTTTTCTTTAATTCAATAATTCATAAATATGAATTGAGTAGTTTTGTGTTATTAACCGAATCTGAGCTGTTGAACGTGCCTTCGGTGTGTGACGGGGATGTGTTTCCGGAGTGCTGAAAGGAGGCGGGGTTTGGCCAGACCGTCCCAGTTCGCTGGTGGTCATTCAGTATTTCTAGTAAGAGTGTGAGGGCGAATGATATATAGATCGTGTGAAATCGCCATTCGGATTCTGTTTGGCGGAGCTCGGTCGGGAGGGTGCAGATAGGCTTTAGTGAACAGATATGGAGCTGTTTCTCTGAAGAAATAACAACAGGTAACACTATGTTATTTTCAGGAAAATATCTCAGTGTTCACGCATGGCTAAAGGTTACGAAATTATTGCTAAATTCCCAATTAGAGAAATATTGTAGGTTTCAATCCGTCTGAAACGCCGTGTTAGCTAATCCAGTTTGTTTTGAGGAGGCTTAGCTAGCTAGCGTGTTTGCTAGATAACTAACGTTAGCGCGCTAACTGATTTGTCAACAAAAGGTTATGATGCATAAATGCTTAATAAGCCTGGTTTATTTAAGGCCTATCATATACGGGCACGTGCACAGACAGTTTTTTGGGGGCAAGTGCTCAAGCCAAAAAGTGCACCTATCGCAGAAATTATTCATAAAATGAAATAATAAAAAAAAAACACGCAGTAGGATGTTTAACCTTTATATTTTTTTGTTAGCACAATCAATACACATCTAGTCAAATAACTCAAATGATCAAGTTACATAAATAAATGAAAACAAGGCCATGTTGTGCGTAAGTAATAAGTAAGATTTTAAATAAAACAAAACTACTGAACTTGTCTAATTTGTAAAACGGTTAACTGTCTTTAAATTCTCTCTGTCTTCTGCAGTTTATCCCCCTCCCTCTTCATTAAACATGACAAACGTCAGTAAACATCTGGAAAAGGCTTTGAAATCAGTATTTCGTGACTCATGAGTACAAAACGTGTAGGCTATGCGTTATTCACGGATGCTCTTTGTATGAAAAGCCAGGCGTTTTCAGCGGGTGTGACTCCTAAATAAAGTAGAAAGGGAACTTTTCTCATCCACGGCAAAAAAGGCAGGTGCTTGAGCACCACTCTGGTTCTGTGTGTGTATGTTCATGCCTGCGTATTATTGCTAATTTATGACAGGGGCCAAAGAACAATACAATGCCCATTTTAAAGGTTCAAATTAGATTAACTAACGTTGGTAATAATACTTATTATTATATGGCGTTTTTAAAGAATTAAAAGACGCTTACAAGTTTTCATAATACAAGAAAACTGTAAAGACATGAGAACACCATCACAGTATCATAACATCACAAATGAGTATAGTACGACTTGATCGAGGGCTAGTTTAAGATTAGGAACATTCATTCATTCATTTATTCATTATCTGTAACCCTTATCCAATTCAGGGTCGCGGTGGGTCCAGAGCCTACCTGGAACCACTGGGCGCAAGGCGGGAACACACACCGGAGGGGGCGCCAGTCCTTCACAGGGCAACACAGATACACCCACACACTCACACCTACGGACACTTTTGAGTCGCCAATCCACCTACCAACGTGTGTTTTTGGACTGTGGGAGGACAGACAGTCACCCGGAGCTGGCCCCTGGAGCTCTGTGACTGAGACACTACCTGCTGCGCCACCGTGCCGCCTAAGATTAGGAACAGTTAAAGGCAATATTGAAGACAGAGGTTTTGTTTAAAAGTGAAGGTAGAGTTGGCCTGTTGGATATGTGAGGGAAGCAAATTCCTGAATCTGGGAGCCAGACTAGAAAGAGCACGATCAACATACCCATATAAGTTGGAAAGTGGTTTATTAAGGATGTAAGTTTTCATTTTCTGTGTACAATATGGTGTAAGCAGTGGCTGGTGACATCCTGTGCTATTGGGGAAGATCCCCTGAAAGGGTTGATTTGGAGAAGATTAATCACTTAGGGGGAGATTATACAAATGAGTTATGGACTTTAATTCAAGCTACATGTCCAAGTTTAGCACAAGTGTGACTGTAGATAACTAGGTAGATTCACTTTCCAGCTTATTTTTACATTTACAGCATTTAACATTTATGCCCTGCAACTTACAAAATGCTTTTTTTTATTATTATTATCTTGTCTTGTTCAGTTCTAGATGTCTGACAATCTTTATGAGAAGTTCCTTGCTCCTGAGGAACCTTTTCCCTTGCTGTCACAGCGAGGAAACCTCAGTGAAGATGGCACACTGGATGTTAGTGACTTCGGATGTCAGCTCTCCTCCTGTCATAGAACAGACCCTTTGCGTCGCTTTCACAGCAACAGGTATGACAATGTTTTTATTTTTTGAATGTATGTTCAGGGATTTAAACCTCTTATTTATACATAGCTTTCGAATCAGCGCCTTCAGTAAGAAATATACCCTACGCTAATGTGATCGAGCAGGTGACTTTTGGATAAATGAAGCAGCAATCGAACATAAGCAAGAGTAAAAACATATTAAGATACGCTTTCACTGGAGTTCCTTCACTATAACATTGAGATTTAACAATACAAGCAAGAATGGTAGTCCTACAGTCATAGAAGGCTTGGCATGTTTGACTATAGGTGTTATTGACTACTTGTGAATATAGTCTTTGCGAAGCAAACTAAATAAAAGAAGGGCAAGTGTAAGTGGCACTTCTGAACATAAATTACAGGGATTGTTAATGGTATTGCATGAATCACTGTCTAGAGGAACAGATTTTGCGAGCTTAGTTTGCTACAGCCAGTTGTCACCAATGAGACCCCAAGCTTTCCTGGAAATGCTTAGAAAAAGAGGCACTGAAATAGTGCTGGGTGATAATACGATATCGATATGTTTCATGATAATGTTTTGCTCATAACGATGATAAGCCTTGGGAAACAGAGCTCAATACCTTAATTTCTATTCCTGTTCAGCACAGCCAGCCATGTATCAGGCATGTATACTCATGCTATTACATAAATTAAACATAGGAGAGCGGCAGGAACATGAGAATGTAAACAACACTATAACAGGTTTAATTCAAATGTATGTGTTTATATATATATATATATATATATATTTTTTTTTTGCCTGACGTGGTTTTCCTCGCATAAAATCATTTCCTCCGCTTGCATATTTTTAATTGGAACCGACGCCATAGACCAGGCTGCTACTGGAACATTTTCCGCCTTGTGCCCAGTGATTCCGGGTAGGCTCCAGACCCACCGCTTCCCTGAACTGGATAAACAGATACAGACAATTAACATATGGATGTGTAAAATTGAAAATGTTCTTGGTTTCCCACTGTTACGAACACTGTTCTAAGTCTTCTAAGGTGTTAAGTGTAATATGCTTACAGTTCAGCACTTGGGAGTGTTTGTTTATTTATAAATGTATTATTTTAAATCAATCTTTTTGCTATTTCTGCTTCTTTAAACGCTTGAGACGGTAATGCCCTAAGAATTTTTTCATGACACAAGACATAGATATCATTACTTTTTGTGGTAATGAAAAGCTATTGTTCCAGTGAAATTTCCTTGCGAATTTGAGTAATGTTCATACTATGTGCACGTTTTATTGCCCTTTGTCACATTGTGGCAAAATGTTAATATTGTGATAAATATTGATATCGATCTATAAAGAAAAACTTATTGTGATAATATTTTTGGCCATATCGCCCAGCTCTACACTGAAAGCACTGTGACAGGACCGCTACCACCTCCTTTGTGCAAGGAGGAACAGGAAATGACCTCCAGCAGGCCACTTATATCCATGTTTCTGTGCAAACCGTCAGAAACAGACTCCAAGAGGGTGGTATGAGAGCCTGACATCCAGAAGTGGGGCTTGTGCTTACAGCCCAACACCATGCAGGGCGATTGGCATTTGCCAGAGAACACCAAGATTGGCAGATTCGCCACTGCAGCCCTGTGCTCTTCACGGATGGGAGCAGGTTCACACTGAGCATGTGACAGTCTGGAGATGCCATGGAGTACGTTCTGCTCACTGCAACATCCTCCAGCATGACTGGTTTGGCAGTGGGTCAGTAATGGTGTGGGGAGGCATTTCTTTGGAGGGCCGCACAGCCCTCCATGTGCTAGCCAGAGGTACCAGGATGAGATCCTCAGACCCATTGTGAGACCATATGCTGGTTCAGTGGGTCCTGGGTTCAGATGCATGACAATGCTAGGCCTCATGTAGATGAAGTGTGTCAGCAGTTCCTGCATAATGAAGGCATTGATGCTATGGACTGACCTGCCCGTTCCCCAGACCTGAATATAATCGAGCACATCTGGGACATCATGTCTCGTTCCATCCGCCAACGCCACGTTGAACCACAGACTGTCCACGAGTTGACTAATGCTTTAATCCAGGTCTGGGAGGAGATCCCTCAGGAGAACATCCACTGCCTCATTAGGAGCATGCCCAGGTGTTGAAGGGAGGTCATACAAGCACATGAAAGCCATATACACTACTGAGCATCTTTTTAACTTGTCTGGAGGAATTTCCACTGAAGTTGGATCAGCCTTTAATTTGTTTTTCCAATTTTATTTTGAGTATGATTCCAAATTCAGACCTCCATGGGATAATAATTTTGATTTTACGTTATTTTGTTCTCAATGCATTCCTCTGTAATGAATAAAGATTTTCAGCTGGAATATTTCATTCATTCAGATTGTGTTATTTTAGTGTTCCCTTTATTTTTTTGAGAAGTGTATTTCTTTGTTATTTTGTTTGTATTTTAATTAAGTTTAAATGATAATTTGATATATAATGTTCATGTATGAAGTAATCTATCAATGCTTGTTTCAGATGGAACTTGACTTCATGTGGCACCAGTGTGGCCAGCTCAGAGTGCAGCGAGGAGCTCTTCTCTTCTGTGTCTGTTGGGGACCAAGATGACTGCTACTCTCTACTGGATGATCAAGAGCTCACCTCCTTTGACCTTTTCCCAGAGGGCAGTGTCTGCAGTGATGTGTCTTCATCCATAAGCACATACTGGGACTGGTCAGACAGTGAATTTGAATGGCAGGTAAGACTTTGGAAAGGACAGCTCAGTTTATAATTGTTTACAAATCTCACCTCTATTATTATGGTATTATAGATTTGATTGAAGTGAAAATATTTACCAGGCCGGCCTAGAAGAGGCATCTGCACATATTGACTGACTGACACCTAATGTTGAAACACATGCGCAAGTAGGACTGTTAATTCAGCTGTATTTCACAGAGAGAACGTAATGTGGTGCCACTACACCGTCTGTTGTTAGTTCAGCCATAAATCACATTCCAGTTCGTGAACTAAATTTGGAACCGTTTGGCAGTGACCAGAGGTCCTCTTTTCCCTGGACAAGTACTCTTTTTGGGACCTAAAATTGCGTGTTCAAGGGGTCAGAGAGTTGAATTGGGACACACTTGTGCCATTTCAGTGCTGTAGTTCCACGATCCACCGCGGTGAGTAGCTCAGTGTTTTACTGGAGCCTCGAACAGAAATGTGTTGAACGTTGTTGATGTAATATTTATCATAGTCTCTTCTTAATGTTCGAAGAATGTTTCTGTGACCCAGCCTTTTGTTTTCTGTTATATATTTAACAAACAGAAAGTCATCTTTTCTGTTCCTATAACGACAAGAATACACAGACACATCTCACCGTTACTGATGAGTAAATTACATCTGCACAGCTTTTTGTTTGACTTTACATGAAAATGGGAAAATTTCTAGATTATTCAAACCAGTACACCATCAGTCACCCTTATAGAAATGTAAGTCAATACATCAATATCTAGTTCCCAGTAATGCCCTGTTCCTTTATGAAGTATATATTTCTTGGTTGATAAAATGTTAAGGGTTTTAGAAATGTTCAAAAACTTAAATGTTATTTTGTTGCCTTCTGGTAAACGAGCTGCTTTAACGTCATTTGAACACAGTGCTTCAGTTTTGTAGCTTTGAATGAACTACACTGTCAACAACTGATGAGATAAACTATTTTTATAGTTTATTATTTGTTGTTATTATTGTAAACAAAGACATTCATATGAAGCACCAAAGCTTCTCCAGATCTTCGAGTGAAAAGGGTATGTATTTTGGGCTTTCCTGTTTTTGAAATGCCAGAAGAACCTCTGTGCAAATGGCTATATGGTTAATGGCAGCCCAGCTAAACTAGACTTGCCTAGTTTCTCTTTGCTCTGGTTTTTAAATATCTAAATTTCATTTCATTTTCATGCAAATACCTATGTAATTAAACGGTTAAGTAAATAAAAGGCCATGCTGAAAAATCTGTCAGAGAAGGTATAAATATGAATTTTTGCCTAAAACGGGGTGAATGAGTTTGAAGCTGTGATGTGTTGATGTTAACAACATGCCTAATGCCTTAAATCAGAGGTTCTGGTCCTGTGTGATTTTTATGGTTGATATACATAAGTGAAAATAATTGCCATATTCTGTTGATTTTGAAAGTTATGAATTGTAAATAATTGTTATTTTAGAACATGTTTAATGCACAAAATGAATCCCATTTAATAATTAAAGGACGGTATGCCTTTATGAACCAATTAATGCCATGGCCTGTGAAGTTATGTTAATATGTTGTTCCTCAAACACTTAGTAGCAGACACAAACAAACAAACAAAAAAAAATGTGTCACAGATAGACACAAAACTATATAGGTTTAATAGCTGAATCTTCTGGCAAAAACTATTTAATATTTCAATTTAGGCAAATCTGGTACCTGGTCCCTGGAACTGGGTATTATTATAATACCTGCTTGAACCTGGTTTAAAGCAAGCCAAGTAGGGACTAAACAATGATGTTTAACACTTGTAGACTTCCAGCACAAACTAGCTACAGTGGTGATCGCATTTGTATTATCGGATTTAGAGCAGCAAATATTTTTTTCTTTTGAAGAGATTCACATGCTCCTTGGATTTGTTGGTAGACAATCTCCAGTGAGAGGCGGACATGCATCAATAAAAACTAATATGTTAGAACTGGGGTATGGAGCCACGTTCAGTCAAAAATAAATAAAAAATACGAATACATGACGAGGAAACAGCGGCTAACTTCTATGGACTATGTCAGCCTTAATGTTACCGCCACCATTCTTGTTATTTTCCAAGTTCCTTTTAGAGACTGGTTAAGTGATATGACCAGCTACATTTCCAATGCGAGCTGTGGTAGTGGAAATGCAATGAGGGAAATGTTCCTTGAGCCAAGCCAACGTAATGCCAAGCAGTGGAAAAAGTGCCTATAGACCACATTTTTACAAAAAAAAATTTAATTAAATAAAAAAAAAGAGTAATTACTTTTTCTAAAAATGTGTAATTACATACTATGATGCATGAAAATAAAATATTCCCTTTGAAATGTCTGCAACAGACAATTTGAATTTTCAGCAGTTTGGCATTGTTTATAAACCTTGATGAAGCATCAGTGGTGTGAATATTGAGCTTTGTTTATCTATGGGGGATGGGGACCAAACTTGGCTTCAGAATTCTTTTAAAGTAAACACTATTTGACAGTGTTCAGATGATTCATTAAATTGCCCAATGAATTTGACATAGTGTTCTCCCAGTGGGTTTCCTCTCATGGTACAAAAACAAATGTTGGTAGGTGGATTGGCTAATGTCCATGAGTGTGAATGTGTGAGTGTGTCTCCCTGTGAAGGACTGGCACCCCTTCCACTGTAGGCTTGCCCTGTGTAGGCTCCGGACCAAATGCCACTTGAGCTCTTTATGCAGTATTTTTATTTATTTATTTACCCCCCCCCTTTCCTTTTCTCCTCCTGCGTGCATTCTTAAAATCAATTCTAAATGGGATAATGTATGCAGAGCCTTAAAGCAATGGAAAATATAAATATAAAGCATCTTGTATATATCACCATTTCTTTTGGAATGTGTTATGTAACTTTTCTAAATGATTCTCAAGGTTGTCTAGTCTGATGTTGACCCAGTAGTCTTTTAAAAGATTATGATAACTGGAAAACAATATTATAACCACAGACCCATTATTTGGCACAAGAAAACCATACATTCTAGTGTGATGATTTTTGTCTAATAGAAAATGTACTGTCTTGTGTTCTTACTCAAATTTCCTTGCTAAACTTGTCCCCATCATGTGGCATTAAGAATACAATGCCTAGAACGTGCTTCAAACTCCAAATGCAAATTTTAATACCTGATAAACTGTATTAGCTAAATTATTTTCTATCTTTTTTTACTCTTGATTCCATAAAACATTAGTGCATAATCCATATATAAAATGATACAAACTCTTCAGCTTTGGCTGAACTAAACAGTGGACTAATAAGCACTAGACCTTGCGCTGATGTTCTAGTATTCTGCAACAGCTTTGGTTTTTGTACTTTATTGAGATGAATTTTACAGTCACTTCTCTTTTAACATGAAAGTTATATTCTATAACAGTATTTCAAATTTGATGGTTTTAAACTCATGTGAGGTGACTGTAGTTCATTATATATATGTTATTAGTGTTCTCAGACTGTAACACTCACTCATGCATTCTCAGTTGCCGGGAAGTGACATCACCAGTGGTAGCGATGTGCTCTCGGACATCATACCCAGTGTTCCAAGTTCACCCTGCCTTGTGTCAAAAAGAAAGACCAAATCACATGGGAACTTGGATGAATTGCCATGGAGTGCCATGACCAATGATGAACAGGTATAGCTTTAAACAACAGATTAAAGCTAAATTCAGTGCAGCATTTCTGAATATTTTCAGCATTCAGCTTTATTACAGCTATAATTTATTTAAGTAATTTTTTTTACCTTTCAGGTGGAGTATATTGAGTACCTGAGTCGAAAAGTTAGTACTGAGATGGGACTACGGGAGCAGCTTGACATTATTAAAATAATTGACCCCAGTGCACAGATATCACCAACAGACAGCGAGTTCATCATTGAGCTGAACTGCCTCACGGACGAAAAATTGAAACAGGTCAGTAGATATCAAATATATATAAATATTATTTAGTTTTAATAAAATGTGTAGTAGTTAAAACTACAGGGGATCACACTCCTCAGCCTCCCCGGTAAGGTTATATAGTGGCTAATAGAGTCTGGCTAATAGTTGAACCTCAGATGCAGGAGGAACAATGCGGATTTTGTCCCCTTAGTGGAACACTGGACCAGCCGTTTATCTTCGCTAAGATCTTGGAGGGTGCATGGGAGTTTGCTCAACCAGTCCACATGTGCTTTTTAGACGTGGAGAAGGCATTTGATCATGTTCCTCTGGGTATTCTGTGGGGGGGATTCAGGATTATAGGATTTTGGGCTCGCTATGAGCTGTCCAGTCCCTATGTAATTGAGCAGGAGCTTAGTTTGCATTGCTGGTAGTAAGTCAAACCGGTCCAGTTAAGATTGCACTCTGTCAGGGCTGCCTGTTGTCACAGATTCTGTTCATAGGCAGTATTTCTTGGCATAGCCAAGTGGCGGGTGGTGTCTGGTTTGGTGGTCTCATGTAGTGATGGCAAAACCTGGCTTCATGAACCAATGAGGCTTTCCAGCCCAAAGGTTCATTACCCAAAGCCTCATTGAATCGTTCACACTAGTGACACCTGCTGTGCAAAGGGATATGTGACAGACTTAATTAATCCTGAGCCAGAGTATCCATTTTCTTTTTATTATTATTATTCTGTTATGTCCGCAGTGTGTTCATGTACTGTTCCTTGCTACCAAGCTGTAAACATGTAAATCTGCCCCCATCTGCCACATGGAAGCAACCTAAACGTTGAGGCTGACCGAGTGACTTGAGCAGCTTGTACCAAAAAAAATAAAGCCGTGTCTGGTTCGGACATGCTGTGTTTTGACTGTAATATGACACTGAACAAAAAGTCAAATATAAATGCTGAAAAAAAAACATCCCAGCTGTAATACTGGAGCATGTTTACAGCAAAAGCCTCTTCACTGAACTGTGAGGGTAAAAAATAATTCATTAATTGTAATTGTGGTAAAATATACAATTAATCATGATATTGATTTGGCTCACATCGCCCAGCAATACCAGAGTGCATAAAAATGTCAGTGCTAGCTGATGCAAATGTGGCTATTGATGTCTTTGTTTGCTCCAGTATATAAGTGGATCTTCATGACTTGCCAGGTTTACTTCAGACAAGTAACGGTCTACGAAGCGCCACAAGGCTCGAATTTAAGATGTCTTAATTATAATTTAGGATTTATGACTTATCAGATGACCAATTTGTTGACATCATTAGAGGCATCTTAAAAGATATTTTGACTTGTCTTACTGTTCTTACTAGTCAGACTGTAAATGCATATATCTTAAATTGTAATGTAATTGTTACTAGTCAAAACCCTGTAGATATACAGCATTTAATTAAAGATGGTCAGATGAAGTCTATTTAATGTTTAAAAAAAAACCTGCCATATGAAGCCCTTTTTATGTGGTAGCAACAAAATGTATCAATCACGTGTCCCACAGAATTCGAGGCCTCATGTCATCAGTCACATGATTTTTACTGTAATGATAAAAGCCTCGAACCGGTGCTTCATCTGGCTCAACACTTTATGCTCAACAAAGGCTCAGTCACCTCACTTCAAATGTCACATCACTAGTCCCAGGATCCCATGTCTGCTTTTTGCAGATGATGTGGTCCTGTTGACTACATCAGGCCAGGAACTCCACTCCACTGTTGGCCCATGTTGCAGCCAATGAAAATCAGCACCTCCAAATCTGAGACTATGGTACTCATTTGGAAAAGTTAGGAGTGCTCTCTCCAGGTTGGAAGTGTATTTCAGGGTCTTGTTCATGAGTGAGGGAAAGGTGGAGTGGGAGGTTGACTGGTGCCAGTAAAGCAGACTCTGTACCATTCTGTTGTGGTAAAGAGAACGGAGTCAAAAAGCAAATATCTTGATTTACCATTCATTCCCAACTCTGACCTATGGTCATGAGCTTTGGGTAATGGCTGAAATAAATGAGCTTGCGGGTGCAAGCGGCTGAAATGGGTTTCCCTTGCAGGGTGTCTGGGCTCTCCCTACGAGACAGGGTGAGGAGTTTGAACATCCGGAGAGACTTGGAGTGGAGCCACTGCTCCTCCATGTCCAGAGGAGCCAGTTGAGATGGTTCAGGCATCTGGTCCAGACGCCTCCTGGACACCTTCCTGGTGCATGTCCAACAGGGAGGAGACCCTGGGGAAGACCCAGAAAATGCTGGAGAGATTATATTTCTCAACTGGCCTGGGAACGCCTTGGTATCACTCCAGAAGTGCTGGAATAGGTGGCTAGGGAGAGGGAGGTCTGGGTTTATTTACTCTGATTGCTGCCCCCAGGACCCGGACCAGGATAAACGGAAGACGATGGATAGATACATAAATGTTCCTGAAAGCGTGCAATTTTTCAGAGAATCTGAGCTGTTTGATTCCTACAGAAACAAAATGTGAAAACCCTTTGTGAAACTGAAATAGCATTGTAGTGATCATGTATAACTGTTATTCCACCAGCTCTACACAGAGCTATAGATGAGAGAATATGTTGTACACCTACCTTTGTCCTTCAGGTGAGGAATTACATCCGAGAGCACAGTCCGAGGCAGAGACCTGGCAGCACAAGGGACAGCTGGAAACGCAGTGTGGCAAGCAGTGGCAGTACCAGTGGTGTAAGTGCCCACAGTAGCAGCAATGCCAGCATGGTTAGCAGCGCCAGCAGTAGCACT
The DNA here is from genome assembly GCF_029633855.1 of Hoplias malabaricus. NCBI lineage: Eukaryota > Metazoa > Chordata > Actinopteri > Characiformes > Erythrinidae > Hoplias > Hoplias malabaricus. Next base: position 31,756,148 of record NC_089816.1, read on the forward strand.
GGCTCCACAGGCTCAAACTCCTCCACAAATATCAGCCGTGCACACAGCGATGGCAACCTGGCCACTGCAGCGGAGCGCATCCGAGACTCGAAGGTAAGCGCTTTTTATGCTATTTTTACATTTTAAAAGAAAGTATACCCTTTGCAAATGTGATTAGTATCTATATGTACTGTTCCAGAGTTTTTAAATTTACATTTTCAAATATTTATATTTAAATTATGCGATCATGTGACTGATGAACGTAAAGCTTGCACAAGATGCAAAAAAGATGATTTGTCTTCCCTCCCATATACACTATACATTCAGGAGTTATTTTGTGAATTCCAGTACTTTTTTCAGGTCAAATATACTTACTAGAATATTATCAAATGCCTGGTAGATACATCTAGTCAGCATATTTAACTTGGTTGAGCAGTGTTTTATCAATTTTATCATATTGGGATTGGTAGTTTAATATATCAAATTTGGAATCATAAATGTTTGTGTGATCATTTGTGAATAGTTCTGATTGTTTTTCTTTTACAAATTCTTTGTACAGAAACGTTCTAAACAGAGGAAAATGCAACAGAAGGCTCTGCGTAAAAGGCAGCTGAAAGAACAAAGACAGGCTCGAAAGGAAAGACTCAGTGGTCTCTTCCTCAACGAAGAGGTCCTGTCATTAAAAGTCACTGAGGAGGAAGACCATAGTGATGATGTAGACATCTTGATGTGACAAGAGTGAATTAGTCAGTGCTCCCTCTAAGCCTTGATTCTGTCACTTACTCTGTCATCTCTTATGTTCCTTAATCCCTTTAATGTCTTAACCAGTTGGAAACATGAACATGTAAATGCATCTGTAATGCCAACAAGTCAGTCAAATTGAGAAGACTTACTAAATGGCAGTATACATTTAAAAATGACATGTATGCAAAGGTTCTACATTTTCATTATCTTAGTTATACAGGTGCATCTCAATGAATTAAAATATCATGAAAAATTTTTATTTCAGTAGTTCAATGCAAAAAATGAAAGTCATATATAAATGCATTACGGGAAAAAAAGTTGCACAAGCAACAGGGAAATCTGCAGCCTTTAAAGTATTGTCAAGAAAAGGCCATTATAAAATTGGGGGAGATTCACAAAATGAAGAAGAATTCATTTCATAACACATTCCATGCAGTGACACACACACACACACACTAGTGAACACTAGGGGGCAGTGAGCACACATGCCTGGGGCAGTGGGCAGTCCTAGCCACGGTGCACGGAGAGCAGTTGGGTGTTAGGTTAGCCTTGCTCAAGGGCACTTCAGTCAGGACGTGCTGGCTCTGGGGATTGAACCGGAAACCTGGTTAAAAGTCCTGTTCCCTAACTACCAAGCCACAGCTGCCCCCAAGGAGTTTACTGCTGCTGGAGTCACTGCTTCAAGAGCCACCACACACAGATCGTGTCCAAGAGAGGGGCTATAACTGTCGCATTCCCTGTGTCAAGCCGCTCATCTACACCAAACTACACCAGAACCATCTTACCTGGGCCAGGGACAAAATGTACTGGACTGTTGCTCAGTGTCCAAAGTCTTGTTTTCAGATGAAAGAAAATTTTGCATTTTATTTGGAAATTAAGGTCCCAGTGTCTGGAGGAAGAGTGTAGAGGCACACAATCCAAGTTGATTAAGGCCTAGTGTGAAGTTCCTACATTTAATAACCACAGTATCACTGTGCTTGATTGGCCAGCGCACTGGCCTGACCAAAACCATTTGTCAAGAGGAAGATAAGACACAAGCCCCAACAATGAAGACGAGCTGAAGGCCGCTATCAAAGCAACCTGGGCTTCTATTAAGGGCATAGAATTAGGATGGAAGGAAGAGACGTGTCCCCAGCTTTTAGACGGCATAATCCTTCTAATCCTTGCAAAGAAACATGCACGCCCACCCAGTTTGTGAACATTTGGCATTCACTAACATACACATGTTCTACTAAAGAATCTGGTGTTTACTTAGCGTTCATGAATCTGGCAGAAAGATTTTGGGAATGACCATTTCTTCGTACATTATGGGCAGTTTGCTCGTGTTTTTTATGACGGTTTCAAGAATGAGGCCCAATGACTTTATGGTTTTCATTGGCTGTAAGCCATAATCATCAACATTAAAAGAAATAAATGCTTGAAATAGACCACTCTGTTTGGAATTAATCTGAATTTCACTTTTTGAATTGAATTACTGAAATAAAACGTTTTGATAATATTCTTATTTATTGAGACGCACCTGTAATAATGTGATATGCCTGAGCACCAGGCATAGAGGGAACACTGAAAGCTATATGCGTTAATAGTCATCACCTCCATTGTGTAGCTGTGATTCAGAGAAGTCTTGTTTAGATGCATTTGCTTTTGTTTAAGTTGAAGTCTGACACTTTTAATAATTTTCAAAAAAAAGAATTTTTTTTGTTAAAATTATTTCTCAGAGTAATTACAAAGTTATTGGAGAAAAAAGGAATATTTGCAAATATAGCAAGGCTACATAATCGTATATTGTCTAGGTGTTAAATCGTAGTCATCATAGACAAATGCATTTTTTGCTTCATCACTGGTGATCTTTGTATATGTTCATTTTTGTCCAAATTGTGTTGTTCTGAAGCACTTAAAGGAGCAATCTGTAATACTGACACAAAGCGATTAAAATCGGAACTATAATACAGTTTCAAAGCAGTGGAGAGAGCTGTCTGCCTCCTCCCCCTCTTCGCTAGACGTGAAGCTCGACCAGGTTGCTAGTTTGAGGAAAACTGAACAAACAAGCAAGAGACAAGCTTAAGAACATTGGGCTCTAATTGCTAAGACAAAAAGTGACCGAGCAGTCACTTACCCTGCATTTACAAGCCTTTACTGTCCAAACCCACATTAAACATTTCGACTAGACAAGGCTGGTGTTACTTATCGATTTTCCCTTCTACCATAAATGTCATTTAGGAGGCAGAACTTTGCTTCGTATTCACAATTTTCTTAGTCAAACATTTCATTCCTCCTTACGTGTTCGCTTACGAGTCTTATTGGCCTTACTAAGTTCTGTTCCAACTTAAGAGCTAGCGCTATAGCGTTTATAACTTTTTGAAGCAACTGTTATTCCAGTTTATCTTTTTAAAACACCCAAAACAATTGTATGTTATGTCACTAAACATTTACCTACTTAAGTGAAAGGCAAAAATGGACAGAGCCGCTGCCACTTCCCCTGCATTTACAAGAATTTACTTGTGTAAATTGTCTAAGCCATATTTTAGACTAGACAAGACTGGTGTTTTTTTCCCTTCAATCATATGGAGTGTTTTAGCGTTGACTGTTTCCTTAATCTATGATCACACACCCTGGACATTTTATTACTAAGTACAGTATAGATCTTACAGATTGCTCCTTTAAGGAACTCACCCAAAATCTCACTTCACCAGGTAAGTTCTCTTGGTTCTTTCATCAGGTTTTATTTTGTCTCAAAAGTTTGTAACTCTCCCCACTTTGCTTGCTGAAGTGCATTTTTATTTTATTTAACATTTCTGTACATTGCATGTGTTGTAGTTTCAGAGATAGTTTAAAGTTTGCACCTGTGTAAGTGGATTTGTGACACTAATGAATGGGGATAGTTTTACCTAGGTTGAGAATTTGTCATTTTAGCTCACTTTATAATTTTTTTTTTTTACTCAGCCCTCTGTATGTTATGGAGCCCCTAAAGGAACATTTTGGGGTGTGTCAGTTCCTCAAATGAACTATCTCTGGATATTACCCTGAGAGAATTGTTTCAGTGGCAAGAGCTTAAACAGTTTCTTTGTAATTGTAAAAAAAAAATGGTTAAATGGTGGTAAATTAGAGTAGTGAAAAATCACAGAATCAATATTCACCACTCTGAAAAACAGTGTTAGTGGAGTAAATAATGAATATGGCATAATTACTGATCAGAGTTGGTAATGTACTTAATTTTTTGCCTTGGAAATCACCAAGTATATTTTGTGTAATTATCTCTAGATAATGAATTTGAAGGGGAAAACAATCTCACTTAATTGTTCCCATGTACTTTTTTCCCCACTGCATGTCCTTTTGGGGGCTTAGTACTACTATGTTTTACCTTTCAAATCTCTTGTGCAATAGAAGCAAGATTCTGTTCAAATGTCACAGTTTTTTTCATGGTAAAATAACTCTTGGAATTTTGTACTTGACCAGATTTAATTAGGCAGTTGCGTTGAGATCTCTCCAAAAACAAACAATAGCCGCACACATTTATGTAAATACTGTACAAAAAAAATAAAAAAATAAAAAAAAGCCATTGTAAAGCTTTCACAGAAATATATGCATAGATTTCCTGAAGTCCTACTTGATTGATTAATGATTAAGTGTTTTGTAAAGCTTTGCGTCAAATACATCATTTTCAGTAGTGGTGCTAAACTACTGGTCTAGTTGCAGCTTGCAGTTGTCAGATCTTCCATTTTAAAATGGAATTCCACAGGGTTTTCTAAATTTGTGTGTATTTGTTGCAAGCCCATTCTAGAGAAATGTATGGATGCATTATTTCAATTTAAACGTCTCTGAATAATTTACAAAAATTTTGTTTTGGATGGGAAAATGATATATTTTGCTGTCATTTGAGTAATGTCTAAACACTAATTTTCCAAAGTACTTTTCAGCCAAAGTTAAAAAATAAAAATAATCAAATATTCAAGAACCTGCATATATGTAGAGAAAGTCTGAATTAAAATATCAGCCATGTAAAGTTGAATCACGTTCATGAGTGAGATAATAGCGAATTATTGTCTTGCCTCTGAGAGTGAAATTCTTTATTACTTTGTTTACGGTTTGTGAAATGTGTTTCAACATAATGCAGATGTAACTGAGGGTGTGTGTACCTTTTTTAGAAATTTGCAGTTGTGCCAGTGTGCATGCATTGCAATACAATATGTACTACATTTATTTTCTCTAATATGAAAATGTAATATAAATTCTTATTATACAATAAATTGAAAATAACCCTAATGTATACCTTCACCTATTGTACGAAAAGATCAGATACATTTTCAAACTTAACAATGCAAATGAGCTTTGCATTGAGGTGAGATTTACATTGTAAGTATGGTGAGAAATCAAATAAAGAATGGAAGCATTTTGTTTTTTTGGTCCCACCATTAATGTACCTGAGCTTGCACTTTAAAATGGATGAAAAATAAAATATGGAAGAGGACACTCAAATTTGACACTATACAGAAAATGAAAATGAGACCTGAAAAGATTTGTAGAATGTTTCAGGAATTATGGTTCATATATAGATATCAGCTTTCTTTCCTCGTAAATCTAGGTCTAGTTGACTGCTTCGATTGTAGACCTAGTCACCTCAGGCTTTTCTTTAGCCTTTAACTTAGTAACAGAGTCTTGCTTTTCTGTTTCCTACACTATGTCCAAATAGTTAATTAATAAATAAATCACAGAGACATGCCACAGGATCTTTTTTATCATCCTTCTGGCATCAAGGAACTATTACAAAAAAAAAAAAAAAAGTTAGTAATATAACCTTAACCCTTAAAGATTCTCTACTTTGGTCACCACAAAATCTTTTTACGCGTTTACAATTCTTATTGGCATTATTTGTAAGTTTTTAAAGCAACTTTTTTCCACTTTATCTGTTTAAAACACACAGACCAGTAATACATCATATCACTAAACATTCACCTAAAATAGGAAGAGCTGCTACGTTTACAAGCCTTAATTTTCTAAATCCACCTTAAATATTTAGATTAAACAAGGCTTGTGTTATTTTCTTTTCAACTATAAATGTTATTTTAGGAGGCATACCAATTGCTTTATTCACTGTTTTTGTATATACATTGATAGGTTTCATAAATCAAAACTTATTTTAGAAACATGCATTCCCCATTTTATTCAGTTAAAACACATAACCAACAGTCTTTTAAACCTTATTCCTTGAATTAGTAAGAAATAACATGTTTTCAATAAACACAAGTTAGGAACTCAAATTCCACTGTTTTTATTTGTTTGACACTTTCATAGAGCTGGTGCTTAGCCTTTAAAACCAACAAACTATGTTATTTAAACTTTCAATCATGTTTTTATTTGTATAAAATACACAAAACAGTCCTTACCCCTTTTAATCGTCGCTATGCCTCACTTTCTATATATGAAATTAATTTTTTTTAATCTATCCACAGGTAGTTCTATATTTTTTTTCCAGAAATTACATGTTACCTGTTCAGGAAAAAAATTATAGCCAGCTCTGGATCTGTCTTGGTAGTTTTGCTTTTCTAAGCGTCCTCTGTTTTTCAAACACAGTCAATATTTTCTCTCATTTTACATGGTCTCTGGTCATAGAGATTTTTAGAAGGGCACTAAGATAGAGGTCTATACGGGACTGATATTTTAATCCAACTCCAGCCCGCTCCCGCTAGAGTTCATCCCTCTGATTTCTGCCAAAAACATCTGTCCCTCTAAGCTTAGACATTAAAGGCTGCACCCACCTGCGCAGTCCCACGTGATGTCAAACACAGGCTCCACAAATGCATGAGCACGTGGTAGACTCACACGTATGCTTGTCGATTAAAAAAAATAGCCACTGAATTAGTATTTAGAATGCTGTATATTTTATTTTTTATACTTTACAGCATACAAATAAAAATGAGAAACATCAGATGCAGTAAACCAAAAAGGGGAGAGGTGCCAAAATAAAATGTACACACAGTAGAAAAAAAAAAGAATAAGAGTCCTATTGGGAAATATATCCCTTTCCGAATACATGCAGATAAATAACTCTGCTAATTAAATGAATGCAGAATTCTCACAAAAAGGTAGTGAGGACTGTGGACACAGTGAAGAATAGCAGAGACTGCTAGAAGTAGTGAAGCAGGAAGCTTTATTTAAAGAGAATAAAGAGCAAGTTAAATTTCTAATTCTGTTTAATTCTGTTTTGGAATCTGTTCTTTTAAATGTTAAGCATTTATTTTTAAAATAATGTGTACATTGTGTTTGATGTCATGTACATGATTTATTTTATCAATAAAATGATTGATGGATGGAAAATTCTTGGTTTTTATTGAATTTTTAAAATTTTAATTTTTAAAAACTTTTCAACCAAGTTACATACAACTTTAAAATCAACTGTGCATTGTAGATATTTATCACAATAATCATGTACACCCTTTGGTTTGTCTGTAAAATTAAATTTTTGATTTTTATTACATTTTTAAATTTTTATAAATCAATAATAATTTGCTTAAAATATGAAAAAATTACAAAAAGTGTTCTCCTTTGAGCACATTATTTGTCAACTGATTTAGTATCTCCTACAATATAAAAAAAGCTATCAGCTTCACTGAACCACTGGTGGTTTCAGACTAGTAATTTTCACAATCTCTGCTTCATAACTTTTTTATTTTTTAAGATATTGGCATGAGTATGTAATTTATGTAAATAAAGACAAGTAATACTTATTTATATGTTTATATATTTATATGTTTATAATATGAAGTTTTCATCTTATTGCAAAGTCCAAATTTTTTGCCATTTAGGAGTCAATTGAAAGCATATGTAAACTTTCTTAAGGTTAAAAACCACATATTTTTCTACTTTAAAGTGCCCTTTTACATAAAAACCCAACTATTGTCATTTATTTAGAAGGTAATAGTCATTCAAATTTGGCAATTAGCTATTTTTCGGAAATTCAGAAAAATAGTTAGCGCTGACCAGGTTTTAAAAAGACATAATGGAATTTTATACATGTGGGAAGAACCACTATTTCAAGGACAATTGAAAAAATTATTAATTTTTGTTTTGCCTTTCAAAACCAAGAGGGAGAGAGAGCGACAAAATAGACAAATGATAGGCTAATTGCTACTTCATGTTAAGCTAACTCATCATCATCATCATCTTTTTTGCTTATCCATTTCAGGGTTGCGGTAATGTTAAGCTAACTTTGTTTCCAAAGTAGCCTTTATCTTAAAAAAAATGCTGGTAAGTAAATCATGAAATATGTTTTATAAATGAATTTTCATTTTACACTTGATGTGTTTATGAATGTCATAAATCATATGTACATATTGAAATTCTAGGGACTCTAAGTCAGATTGACAGCATTCTCACACAGACATTTAGCATTTTGTACTTCCCCTTAAGAAGGGACTGAGAGCCTAGGTAGAGTTATGCACAGTTCAGTATTGCAGTGCTTTTGGCGGTGAGTGAAAATAAAGTTTCCCTCCTCTAGATGTTTGGGATTTAACCTACTTTGAGCTAGTGTTTTCCCTTAGACTCCTACAAAATGAAAAATAGCCAAAATTTAAAATTACCAATATGCTAGCTACTACATTAGATCACATTACTTATATTACTACTATAGACTACATTAGCCTGTAGAATATATATATATATATATATATATATATATATATATATATATATATATATAAGAATATCTTTATAATGAAGTTTGTTTACATTATTCTATTGTGTAAACCCCTTAAATATAGACAATAAGTAGATTCATACAAGGGAAAAAATGATCAGGAAAGATATATGGAAGCAGGTGGAGCTGAAACTCATCAATGCTTTCTCAAAGTCAGGCATTTCAGAAGAAACTGGTTTTAATTCCAAACTGTGGCAACAACTGCCTTTTGAACTCTTTTGACAAGATTCTGATTACAACAAAAAGTGGCTTAGGACAGTGTGGCATCAAAACAGACAAAATGTGAGAGAAAGAGTGATGTCCATGCAATGTGAGGGCCCTTTTTTTCTAGGAGTACACTTTTTCAAGTCAGTTGCAAGAAGGAAGCAACTATAATTCACAAAACAAAACAGAACCACAGTACATTGACAGCTATGTTGAACCACAAGAGGCTGACAAGGAAGAAATTGAAAGTGAGTCCAACAGTCAAGATGAAGAAATTTGTCACATTGAAAACATTCCAGAAAGTAATTCAGAGAAAAAGCTGAGGCTAATTTCAAAAACTCCCAAAATGTTCAGGATCGAAATGAGCAGCAAAAAGTGGAAAAAGATTGCTCCGAAAAGACACCAAACAAGATTTAGAAAGCCATGATCTAACATGATTTATGATAAATTCATACAGAACAATCCTAACTGCACACTTTCTTTTCAATGTGTTAGATATCCAAACAGCAGAAAGAAAAGGTGCCAATATTTGACTATATTTGCTGTATGTAAGTTTTCCACTTGCAAAGCAAAGTACATTTTAAAAATGAAAAACAGACCATCAGAAGGTCAAATGGTCATGCTTGGAGTGTTCTAAGTTGGACAAATAAGACATCTCAGAGAAGAAAAAAGATTCAGACTAGTCACTAATATCAGAAGGGGAAAAAATGCAAGAACCATAAGTCAGGGAGTAAGCAATGAATATCATTCAGGACTAGGATCAACTCCACAACAAGAATTCATGGCTGGCAATATCACAAGGTGTCTGATCAAGAATATCCTTAAAGTCATTTCATCTGAAGTGAAAAAAAAACAACTCCTTCACAATGATGTCATCATTGAACTGATTTTGACCCAGAAGATCATCAAAGAATGTGAAAGTGAAAGTTACAATTTCCCTGGTTATGTTCAGCACCTTCAGACTGATCCGTTTGCTTTACATTTGTACACAGAAACAGGACTTGGAATTCTTGTGCAGCACATAAGGCAGAAAAATAAAGTCAACTTGTATCTTGATGCAACTGGTGGTGTAGTATCGAAGGTTCCCAGCCAAATAAGAGTGCTGTATTACAATCTTGCTTGTCCTGGGCAGGGACCAAACATTCCTCCAATACCAGTTTCTGAGATGCTCAGCAATGAGCTTTCTGTTCCACCAATTACATTTCGGCTTTCCCAATTTCTGCTCAAGCTATCAAAATTTACGTCACTGAAGATAAGCAAGATTGAAACCGATTACAGTTCGCATTGCTACAGAGTTCTCTGTTGGCATTCAACAAGGAATATGGTATATTTGGATAGAGTCATGGAAGCTGTTCAAGGAGAGAAGACCAAAAGAGAAGTAAAGTCATTCACAGTCTTACACTTGTGTTCAGCGCATGTTCTCAAAGCAGTTGCCCAGAGTTTTGGGAGCCACACAAATGATTCTGGCCTCAAAGAATTTGCGACCTTCTGTTTTGCACAGCTGCAGAATTGTGTCAGCATGGATGTATCTACCATGATTTTTGCAAACATGAGTGTAGTGTTTGGGAACAAAAGGCAGACTGTAAAAGTACAGAACAGCATTGAGTTGCTGAAGAACTACATTTCTGATGTTAGCTTTTCAGACAACATGGAAGACTTTAGAGTGGCACTTCCTGAGTAAAGTGATCTTAAAATGCTTAAAGGTAGAGTCATGCACAGTTCAGTATTGCAGTGCTTTTGGCGGTGAGTGAAAATAATGTTTCCCTCCTCTAGATGTTTGGGATTTAATCTACTTTGAGCTAGTGTTTTCCCTCAGTGAATGAAAAATAGCCAAAATTTAAAATGACCAATATGCTAGCTACTACATTAGATCACATTACTTGTATTACTACTATAGACTACATTAGCCTGTAGAAAAAAAAAAAAAAATATATATATATATATATATAAAATAATAAAAAAGTCAAGAATATCTTTATAATAAAGTTTTTTTTTACATTATTCTCTTTTGTGTAAACCCCTTAAATATAGACAATAAGTAGATTCATACAAGGGAAAAAAATGATCAGGAAAGATATATGGAAGCAGGTGGAGCTGAAACTCATCAATGCTTTCTCAAAGTCAGGCATTTCAGAAGAAACTGGTTTTAATTCCAAACTGTGGCAACAACTGCCTTTTGAACTCTTTTGACAAGATTCTGATTACAACAAAAAGTGGCTTAGGGCAGTGTGGCATCAAAACAGACAAAATGTGAGAGAAAGAGTGATGTCCATGCAATGTGAGGGCCCTTTTTTTTCTAGGAGTACATTTTTTCAAGTCGGTTGCAAGAAGGAAGCAACTATAATTCACAGAACAAAACAGAACCACAGTACATTGACAGCTATGTTGAACCACAAGAGACTGACAAGGAAGAAATTGAAAGCGAGTCCAACAGTCAAGATGAAGAAATTTGTCACATTGAAAACATTCCAGAAAGTAATTCAGAGAAAAAGCTGAGGCTAATTTCAAAAACTCCCAAAATGTTCAGGATCGAAATGAGCAGCAAAAAGTGGAAAAAGATTGCTCCAAAAGACACCAAACGAGATTTAGAAAGCCATGATCTAACATGATTTATGATAAATTCATACAGAAAAATCCTAACTGCATCTTTTCAATGTGTTAGATATCCAAACAGCAGGAAGAAAAGGTGCCAATATTTGACTATATTTGCTGTATGTAAGTTTTCCACTTGCAAAGCAAAGTACATTTTTAAAATGAAAAATATTGTGAGAAGATCACTTTTACTACACATTTTCGTAATATGTATGAACAAGACATGAAAGATGTAACAGATACCCCACAGTATGCAGGTAATCCGTGTTTTTGTCCTCAACAATAAGTACTATTTGACAACTATATGTGCATTTATCCTTTATAGAGTGGAATTTTACTTGGGGACCTGGCAAGATCCAATCAAATCAAATCCAATTTATTTTTATAGCACTTTTTACATTTATGTTGTCACAAAGCAGCTTCACAGAATTCCAGTAAGACAAATGTAACCCTTCTAACTAATTAGCATTAATACTATTAATAAGTTTGTTTATTTGAATGTCTTCTGTTCTGTTTGGTCTCTGGTTGTATATTTTACCTGTTTTTATTTCATTTTACTGAGTCTCATGATTGGAACTCTCTAGTGGTTGGCCAAGGAAAGTGGGGGCGGGGTCAGAAAGAGAGGAGACGAGATAGTGCGGGGAAAAAAAGTTCTCAGTTGTCCCAGTGGTCTACTGAACAACTAGATTTTGCAGTTGTGTTGTCAGCTCGATATCACACTAAACCGTAACTGTGCTGTTGTAAAAGCTGTGGAGTGACGGTAATATTTTATCTCATGCTCTTTATTTCCGAAGGTGTATAAGCGACTCTCATTGAGGTGCTTGCTAACCTAAACCAGGATAGCACTAAGTCTAGTGTCTAGCGAAGCTCAGATTTGTTTGGTCAGTAAAACCAAGCCGTATCTTGTTCAACACTCCACAACAACCAGCTATCTAGTAGTTTTACTCTCGGAGTCCGTATCACACTTCCACACTCTTCGTGGAAGCCTGAACTGTTAGCTTAGCCGCTCCAAGCTACCAACCCCACTGCTCCGTGCCGAACTATCACCGCCGCCGAGAGGGAGAGGAAGGGAGAGACAGAGAGAGAGAGAACAGCTGACAGCGTGAGGCTCAGTACATGTTGAGGTACAATTTTCTGTTAAATTTGTTTGCTCGTAAGAGTGAAGAGGCCAGTGTTTTATATTGTATGGGCCACAACGCACACTAGCAACGACTCGGGCCTGCAACGAGAACTAGTTTAACGCCGGCTTGGGTGTGTGTATGTATGTATGTGTGTGTGTGTATGTGTGTGTGTGTGTGTGGGCCCATCACATGGTTTAAGATTAAAAGTTTGGATTTCTTACTATTTGTTTCTATAATAATCAGAGATTTTGGTTTATTATAAAGATAGAGACATGATAATTTAATTTTATTTAATTTAAGTGTTTGTTTGATTTTTCCCAAGAAATAAAAGGTGATTTAAAATTTTGTAAAATATATGCATTTACCTGTTTTATGTAAAATCCATATTTTGTTCTCATCCTTGATCAATATCTCTTAGTTTGGAGTGTATTGAATCAAAACTATTTGCATCCTGTTGTCTTTGAGTTTGTCTTGGATGTTATTCAGAGAAAGGGGACAAGTACAAATACTAGGATGTGAGAACTTCAGTGTAGGGGCAGCTTCAAGGCAATGGTTCAATGGTTGCTGGAGCATGGGCAGCTGGTCTGAAGCATGGAGGAGGATCTCGACAGTCATCCATCAGTGTCCAGACGGAAAGGTGGGCGGTCGTTTACTCGGTAAAAGGTAAAGGGATGGAATTAATTTTGAACTGTTTGGTGTTTGTAAAGCAGAAAATGTGAAAATTTACAGAGTGTGGCTAATGACTCCGGCAGATCTGACTATGACAGCTTTAACTAAAAGGAGAGAACCAGAAGGACACACAGACACGGGAGCATCCTGAAACACTGGCATCCCTCCGCTCCACCGTCAACAAACCTGAGTGATCGCGAGAAGCGGCGGGACGACAGCACCAGCGTCTCAGTTTACTATAAATCCCTGTGTCTATGGACCCCCCGGATCTACTGCCTTTATCTATGGGGGAGCATTAACTACCAAAAGATAAACTAAACAAACAAGTTTTTAGCCTAGATTTGAAGATTGTCTGGCTCCCGAACATTTTCTGGAAGATCATTCTAGAGTTGAGGGGCTTTATAAGAAAAAGCTCTTCCCCCAGCTGAGGCCTTCTGAATTCTGGGAACATTTAAAAATCCAGTATTCTGTGATCTGAGTGAACGTGGAGGCTCATAATAGGAAATAGTATTTTGAAGGTATTCAGGAGCAAGCCCATGTAGAGCTTTATATGTTATTAACAGAATTTTGTAATCAATGCGGAATTTAACAGGCAGCCAATGAAGTGATTATAGAACTGGACTGATGTGTCCAAATTTTCTACTTTTAGTGAGGACCCTGGCTGCAGCATTTTGAACTAGTTGAAGTTTTCTTAAATTGCTGCTGGTGCATTCTGACAGTAGTGTGTTACAGTAGTCAAGCCTTGAAGTAATAAAGGCATGTGCTAATGTTTCTGCGTCCTGGAGGGATAAGGCATTTCTAATCTTAGCGATGTTGTGAAGATGTAAAAAAGAGGTCCTAGTGATACTTCCTATGTGTTGATCAAATGATAAATCCGGGTCAATTATGACACCAAGATTTTTTGCTGCTGAACCAGGTTTAACTGGAAAGTCAGCGAGATTTAAAATTAAATCTGGTAATTTATTCCTTGCCACCTTTGGACCCAAAAGCAGGACCTTTGTTTTGTTGGTATTTAGAAGGAAGAAGTTACGCAACATCCAGCCTTTCATGTCTTTTACACAGTCCTCTATTTTCTTTAATCTGTGTTTGTCATCGGGCTTGACTGAAATATACAATTGCGTGTCGTCTGCATAACAGTGAAAGTTATTGTCATTGTTTCTTATAACTGTGCCTAGTGGTAACATGTATAATGTAAATAATAATGGTCCTAAAATAGAGCCTTGCGGAATTCCAAATCTTGCTTTAGAATAATTTTAATTTAAATTGTTTACTTTTACGAATTGATAACGTTCTGTTAAGTACGATTTGAACCATAATAGGGCTGTCCCTGTAATTCCAACTTTTTACAGCTGGACTTTCCAGACATGCTGCTTTTGAAACCACTAAGACCCTTGGTGAGGAATGGGCCAAAAAAGAGGAGGATCCCAAAGTAGTGAAGTCAAAGTACTTCAGTGTTCCAAAAGACATCCCTGAACCAAACCAATTAAAAAGAGAAAGACTAAATAAAAATTTGGAAGAACAAAAGAAAATATCAAAGGAAAAAAGTAACCTATGTCAAAGAAGGATTCACAAGAAGATGCAGAGGTATAATTTAACACTTTGTAAACTGTAACTTGTAAACTGTAAATATGTCATATGAGTTCAAACTGATCTTCATAATTTTAGGTGCAGCATTTGTGGAAGCTACAAGAGAGTGAATTGTTGTTGCTGTATTTCATTCATCCTAATAATTCAAAATACACTCTACGCCATGCAGACTTTTTGTCTCTAAGACCTCACAGCTGCCTCAATGGAGAGGTTGGCAATACTTATTACTGACTTTGTGAACAGATTACAATTTCAAGTGAACAGGTGAATATTGTCTTTTTTCACAAATGTTCAGCTACAGTATGCTTCAGGGCAACAATTCGAACAATCACACACTATTTACATTGTGGTATATGGCGAACACATCACACTATGTAAGCTTAATTCTACAATGATATTAATCAGTTAATTCTTTATTCAGAATAACTAATGTTAAATTTATTTTTTCAGGTTATTGTTATGGCAAATTTAAAATTAATCTATTTTTCTAGGCGTATCACCAGGAAAGAAGATCGATGCTCAAATAATTCTTTGGGGAGAAGAGAGGAATAAGACACGCAGTCAAATATTCTCTCTTATCTCTCGAGTTTATTGAACAAATCCAAGCCATATCTAGTTGCCATATCTGGAAACATAAAATCATCAACACCTTACCACGGTTCAATCGGTGTTTCCTCCTGGTGTCCCGTGCCAAGTTCAATATCAGCGGTGCCCGTGGACCAGAAACGGGGCTAACTCCTGTAGAAAACAATTTTATTACTTTGTGTTTGTTGACAAATATCCTTAAATGATGATTAGTTAAATTAGCATTTACAACTACATACTCATTGTGTGAAATCCTGTACCCTATATGCATGTATATGAATGACTAACCAGTATTTACATTATGAATTACTTACACATGTAGTTAAACATTTTTGCTTGATTCTGCACTACTAACTCATATGATAATTACTCCTAAAGACATATTATAAGCTAACTTCACTATATGGCATGATAACTTGATATTTACACATTTTTAATTCTTAACGTCTAACCTTGAACAGATGTGCACTCCAGGATTGTAACACACTGACATCATAGTGTTGGTCACGGAGGCGCTGATCTGTAGCTTCTGTTTGTGGCCTTGAAGTGTATATTTCGGACTCCCTAAATTTTAGTCTCTTGGGAAAAAGTGCTGAGAAGAGAGGCCCATTGTCAGCCTGACCAGATAAAGAATGTCTTCAGGGTCACAACAGGCACCTGAATATTGCACATGAAGAGCTGAGTACTAACACGTGAAATTATGCATATTAATATACGCTAATCAGCCAGAAACGCCTCACCACCAGGCTATACGTCATCTGGGGTATAACTGTTGGAGTCAGATCATGGGAGGTCAGAGTTTTTACTTGGGAGGGGTATCACACTGTTCTCAATGTGTTAATTCTCTTGGATCCAATATTGTTAAATAAATACTTTGATTTGCTTTGAACTTCACTCGACTGGTGTCTGCGACTCTCTCGTGACGAACACGCCTCCCCCGAAGAGGGAGAGTGTATTTTTGGACCTTTTTGTTATTTTGGAGTTGGTAAATTTTAAAATACTTTGAGAACGGTCCAAAGAACATTTTTATCTTCACTCCCCACTCTGGAGGCTTCTGGTGGATGGCTGGATTTGCTCTTTCAATCCACCTGTTTTCCCCGCTCAGAAGACACCAGACACACGAGATATCCCGGACGAGCTCCCAAATTGTTATGGCAAAATTAATCTATTTTTTCTAGGCGTATCCCCAGGAAGGAAGATCGAAAGATCGATGCTCAAAGAATTCTTTGGGGAGAACAGAGGAATAAGACACGCAGTCAAAGACCCCAGTCACATACACCATTATTACATCATGTCTCGTTCCATCAACCCAAACATTCCCTTATTGGTGCCTCATTATCTCCAACTTTATAGTTGCCAGGAAAAAAATGGTGAGAGATGTCCTTCAGCTGTTGACTGCCTTCTTTCTAATCTGCTCAGCGCCTTCCTCCCACAGGTCACCGTAACCACACAATGCAATAAGTCCCTTCAAGCACTAAGGCCTACATAATTTAGTAAGAATTAATCAAGATTAATCAAAAACATTACTCCCTGAATATATTATTTCATTAGTTATTATTAACCATTACTCATTAGTGTTAATCTG